>NC_089201.1:16718474-16915974 GCF_963930695.1 Labrus bergylta
GAAAGCTCAAATGCATTCCAGGTTCTAATATGTATTTGGAGTATGTGTCACATCGTTATCATTACACCACTTCTTGAATATTGAGCACCTGAAAAGATAATGAACAGTGAATATTTGGAGGGACATCGGCCCATGGAAGTAGAAAGTAGAAAAACATATCTGATGACTCACAAGTTACTGTTGGGCAAAAGGCTAATATTAATATTCAAGCAGTTCCTGGCTAACATCATATTTGATAGTTAATCATATGTATGAAAGTTACTTACAAGCTACAATTTTAGTACTTTATCGCCTCATCCCTGTCCAAGCAAGAAGTAACTTTCTGTAAATATGGGGACAAAAAGTCGAAGTTGTTATTAGGATGAAGTGACTAAACTTTAAAAGCATTAAAGGTCACACACACACACATATATATATATATATATATATATATATGCAAATTAACTTCACCATGTTCTTCTTACACTAATATGTGTCCCTAGTCTGTCAACAAACCCCCCAATGATGAGAGAAGTCCTTCCTCTCTGTCTTCTGCCTGCTCCACTTCTCAGAAAATGTGTGCTCAAACAGGCCGTTTGGAGATTTTCCCTTCATGGCTTCACAAAGAGCAGTAACCCCTCCCCCAGGCGGATGACATTCCCACAGCTAGGTTTTTGTTCTGCCCTCTGAGTCTGCCTTCTGACCGTAAACAATTCATAACTTTCAGTGACGTCACCAGTGCCGAGGGCTGGAGGGCAAAAAAACGCTCATGAAAGTAATGGCCACCGTTGAAAACAGTGTAGAACTGCATCACGGGATTTTAATTTAACATCTCCTATAAATGACACATGTATACATCACCTGACAACCATAGCAAAACTAAGATATTAAGATAAACTTTAAGTTTGGGGCGAGACTTTAACAACACACGGGAAACTATTTATATCGCTAGAAACGGCAAAGTCTGTGCCGGTGTTACGGTTAAAAGAGTTACCTGGTGACTGTCAGCCGAATGAGTCTGGATGTCGTACGTTATGTGTCCTTATGAAAGCATATATTTTTAGCTTTCATTAAAACATATCTCATAAGTAATTATGACATTATGATAATACAAAAACTGAACTGAGAGGCATTTGTTAGGACACTTTCAGTCTGAAAGTCATCAGTTAACATGGTCACTCTTTTACACCCTAAAACCAGAACGTCACTTCAGTGATATTGATGATATTTAGAGGAGAATCCCTCTTCTTACGCCGCTGTAGGATGAACGTCTACAAACATACAGGCAGCTTTATGTATTATTGATCGGTGTGGGTTGATAATGCTGCTGTTCGAGATGTGAAGGGCAAGAAATTCCTCATCATTCAAGCATCGGTGAGTACTAATTAGCTAACATTAGCTAGTTGGCGTTCGCTAGCGATAGTATCAGCTGTCAATTTTAGTGTTCTGGGCAGTAATTTGAGTTAAAGGCATGAATATTTAGATTTAGTCAACACTATAATTGATGTCAGGATGAGGAGAAGTCCAATGTTTCCCGTCACAGGGGCCACGGAGGGTCTAACTGCTTTAATCCACAAACGCCCTTCTTTCTGTTTTTTTTCTCGGATTAAATTCTGTAGAAGCAAAACTCGGGCTTGTATCCTCACCGGTTAGTGTAGCCTATCATATTAAACAACAACTGTATTTCATTTAAAAAATTTAGAAATAAAACAGATAAAAACACGTAGGGGGCCACTGTGACTGGTAACTTCTCAGTAGCGTACAGTGGTAGAGAGCCTTTTTTGCCCTCCAGGTGGGCGGTTCCATAAGAGTGTGACGTCACATGAAAGCTATGAATAGGACATGGAGCGAGAAAGGTCAAGCCCCCCAAGCCCTTCCAGAGAGGGACGTGGTCAGACACAAATCATTTACATTTAAAGGTACAGACACAGAAACAGCCTGTTCTAAGCAGGGCTGAAATAGAGTGGTTTATATGCATGATCAAATACAGGAAACTTCACAGACATGTTTTGAGACTTATTGAAAACTGTTGAAAATGAGGAGAATATGTGACTTTCAGGAGGATTTCCCTTCACAGAGCTACTCCAATAGAACCTTTATAATTACCAACTTTCACTTTATTGTCTCCATGGAAACTTGTTTCACAGCACAAACACACTGAAAGTACAGGTATATAGACTTAAAAACATTAAAATACTTAACTATGGGTATACATGAAGCGACAACACAAAGTAAACCATCCTAAAATAACATAATCTGTCATCGATAGTGAACAGGAAAATGATTCATACTGGGGACGTTTAATTATATGATGCACTGAGTGAAATAATTTTGCATCCTGTTGGACTTGTTGAGGTAACCTGACTTTCCTGCTGGAGGGCATGGAGCTCAAATTTACACAGGACACAAAAACAACATTAAGATCACAAAATGTTTTGGAAAAATAGAGTCAAAGTTCAAGAAAACACCTGGTTACCTTCTAAAGCCTGCTCCACTGGTAAACAGCCCCACGACCCAATTTTGGGTCCCAGGCCGACCAGTTGATAACAACTGTTTTCATGGTGTACAATTCTACAATTCATTTAGCAGATGCTTTTATACAAAGCGACAGAGAGAGAGTAAGAACTACACAAGCAAGGATCTAGAGGAGCAAAGTCAGCTTTAAGGCTGATTGGACACACAGGTATATGGTGAATAGACTTGAGCTTTTATAGCACTTTTCTAGTCTTCTGACTTCTCAAAGTGCTTTTACACCGCAGGTCACACCTACACATTCACACACTGATGGTAGAGGCTGCTGTGTAAAGTGACCATCAGAAGTAACTAATCCCATTCATACACCACAGATGACACAGAGGGAGCAATAAGGGGTTAAGTGTCTTGCCCAAGGATGCCTCGAAAATGCTGCTGCAGGAGCTGGGGATCGAACCCTCGACCTTCAGGTTAAGATACGACCGACTCTACCAACAGCCGCCGCAGGTGTGGTCAGCACGTATATTGTCTTACACAACTATATCAACAGCTGTTCTTTTTTTTTTGTTAGATTTATTTTTGGGCTTTTAATGGAGATATAGAACATTGGATAGAGCTGGAAATCAGGGCGATAGAGAGTAGGGAAAGACATGCAGGAAAGGAGCCACAGGCAGGACCCGAACCTGGGCCATCAAAACCATCCTAAATATCATCACCATATCAATTTAATTTATTGTTAATTAATTTTGATTAACGTTTATTCATGTTTCATGTATGAAGTTACAGATTACAGAGGCGTTTGAATTAAAGCATTATCAAACTATTCAGGGATCTGAGATACACACTGGTGGTCATTTTCCTGCTAAGCCGATATGAATTCTTAATGTAGAGCTGCTGGTGTTTCAGTCAAGCTCTTATGTTTACATTCAGCAAACATGTTATTGTTGGTTTTCCTCAGTGGCTCATTAAGGTAAATAAAAGCTTCAGACAGCTGTCACACGATGTTTGTCCCAAGTCACTCGTCAGGAACTCTCTGAGCTCATTGGAATTTCGTTTTCCAAAGGGGCTCCATATCCAGGAGGCGTGTGGCAGCGTGCTTGTGACAACATCCTGACACGCTCTCCATACACACCTATTATTTGGAAATCCACACCGGGAAGCTGTTGTTAAGTTCACAGTCTGCAGGAATTTCCTCACAAAAACAGTAATTTGGCAAAGGTTTGAACACGCTGACAGGTAGACAGACAATGCAGATCATGACTTTATTCTGCCCATTTATATAGAGAGGCACGTTTTAAAGCATGTTTCACTTTGTGTCTGGCTTTTTGTTGTCATATAGTCATCCTTCATTTCTCAACTCTGCCTCCAAATTCAAGACAATTTTCTAGGCAAATTTCCCGTCAATCTTTCCATCAGTCTAAATTTCACCATTTATCCAAAACACTCTGAGCATTTTTTTCCACATCTGGGGACTTTCATGTTCGTGTGTCTGATTTTTATCTCCCCCTTTGTTTGGTTTCAGCTGGCAGCACTCCGTTTGGAGGCACCTCAACACAAACAGAAGAAAACTCCTGACAAAGCAGAGGGAGCTGAAGGGCAGGTTGAGGTCGGCACACAAAGCCTTCACCGCTGAAATCCCTCAGGATTTTTCTTCCATCTTGGAGTGTTTTTGTGGGAGGAAGATAAAGGGCTCAGAACAATGAAGGTTTCTGCAGCCAAATATCTGCTAACACAAGAGGGAATGAAAGGTGTGATGACTGTGTGTGTGTTTAGGGTGCCTTCTGTCCTAAAGCTGAACTTACATACATGCTGTGATTGACAAACTGAAACACTCGCGTCGGTACAGTTGGTGAGATGAATCGCCCTGATTGGCTGTTTAGAGGTTTCATTTATCTCCAGCTCTCGACAAAGGTTAAGGAAAGCCCCTTGAGCATGCCACTGTAGTATCCATGCTTTCACCCATTAGTATCACTCCTTATTTGTCGCCTCTTTTCTGTCACAACACCAGTGACAATGCCCAACATTTCTGTTGGCATTAGGTCAGAGAAGTGCTCACATGCACCTGTAACCAAACCCAACTGTGATGTCACAGCATCCTGGAGCCAACCTGTACATCCAGTTAAACCTCCATAACTCGGTCCAGGGACTTTTGAGTCAGGTTAATTGTTCTTACATTTGATGGTGTTTTGTATGAAGTGTTTTGTTTGGACTCATCAGTGAGCAGTAAGATTCAGCTGAAGAGAGATGTCTTGTACCTGGGTACGAGCTCCTGTGAGGAACTTTTAGTTTGTGTCCATTTTGGTGACCCTGTGGACACAGCGGTACATTTGACCTCTTTGGTGATCCTGTCGTGTTCATCTATAGGTGGTGTTGTCTCATTTCTTCGTGAGGTCTTTTGACAGCCAATCATATCTCTCAGACTGTATAAAACATGGAAGTAGTCTCAGTGATATCATCCATTGATCCCATAAGAGGAGCTTTTTGCAGTTTAGACCTCAGACTGTACAAAATATGTGACAGAACAGGGGAGCCCAGATAGCCTCGCCCCATGTACAGAGGCTATAGTCCTCGTCGCAGCAGCTGTAGGTTCAAATCAGAACTCGGCCCTTTGTTGCATTTCATCCCCGACTCTCTCCTCACAACATTTCCTGTCTCTCTTCAGCTGTCCTATCAAATAAAGGCAAAAAAAAGACCCAAAAAACATTTTAAATATATAAGAAACAGAACTTAAAAAGCACTTCACAGACTCTTTGCAACTTTTCTTTTTCCAGGAACACGATCGCGACTCACTGGAAAAGCCTCCACGACCCACTTTTGGCTCCCATTCGTCCAGTTGAGAACCACTGTTTTTATGGCATTCAATTCTACAATTCATTTAGCAGACGCTTTTATCCAAAGCGACAAACATCAGACAGTAAGTACAACACAAGCAAGGATCTAAAGAGGAGGGGACGTTGTCAGTAAGAACAGAAAATAGAAAACTAAATAATACCAAATCATGACACTTTAAGGTTTTATTCCAAGCCATTAATGCTCAAACCTTTGGCTGGGTTTGGTGTTGTGTTTGAAAATTGGGATGCCAGCGCTATTTTTTTTATCCCGCTCCAACACATCTCCCAACATAATCAATCACACCCTGTCTTATGAACCCAACAGACGCACCCTACAATCTGCATCATGGGTCTGTCTCCCTCTCTTCCTTCCTTTCGTTATGTAACAGCACACACTCTCTAATGTGCCAAATCCCACACTCTCATAAGAAGAGTGCGCTCACTAACTCTATGACTTCATTTCCTGGATTAAGGATTCCTCTATTTTCTTTAATTTCCCTTATCCTTTAATGCATTTCATGGCATTTTTTCCATTACGCTGACATGTTTTATTTTAATTGGGATATTTTCAGCCGTGCGTGTTTGTGTCTTTTTGTGTTCAGTCAGTAGAACTTCTTCCTCCTCGAGTCCAAAAAGTGCAGGGGACAGAGGGTTTGATTCCCACGGGGGTTCAGGCTGAGGCAAACATTGTGTTCTCGGCTCGCTTGGATGAGAATGTAAAAACAGAAAAAAAAGGAAGTCTCATTCTGCATTATTAAAGTGAATACATATTACAAAGCAGAGCAGTGTTAACAACCACTGGGACATCCAGGATCACCACTTGTGTGTCTGTGTGGAGCCGCTGAAAGACACGAAAGAAAACAAAGAGAAAGCAAACAGAAAAAAAAAACAAAGACGAGGAACAGGATTGAAGAGCTTCCCATTCACTGCAAACACTGCAGGGCCGATTGCTTTCACACTGGAACTACTGACAGAAGTTAGAGTATCATCACGGTCTGTTTCCTTATTCATGCACAAGTTCTTGGCCTTTATTTCTGCTTTTTTGAGATGACACAGCACATGAATCTACTTTGAGAAACACAATTTAATCATAACCATGTAGGCCTACAGGACTCAAGTATTCTTAATTCAGCTCCTCATCCCCTGACATCATTACAAAGACATTTTTGGAATCCTCATCTTTACTTTGGAGCTGATTCACACATGTACTCATGGACATTTCTAGAAAAAGTTCAGGACAGACTTTCTCTTAAAATCCTCTTAATTTGCTTATTTACACTAGTCACTCACAGCATGAAGTTTTCCCTTTCGATGGGGGGGGATAAAATACATGTAAAATATTTGTTTGCAATCTCCAACATTACCACTAGATGTCCCTTAATCCCACACAGTAGTCACGAAATAACTCAAACATTGTAGTGTGTGTAAACCTGATTTGATATGCATTGTGTTTTAGAAAGTTAAAACCGATGTTGGAAATGAAGACTTCACCACTGCATGACTTTACAGCTTCATTTTTAAAAGAGTCTGGTTGTTTTCAGAAGGTGTTTCAGGCACTTTAGCCACCTGAAAAATGGATCAGGGCACATAAATGCTTAATTTAAATCACTCCCTGCTCGTATGCCTACATGTATTGTAGCTCTTCTGTGCACTCAGGATTGAGACTGTAAGGCAAATAACAAATACTTTAATCCTAGTTCTTGCATGATTGCCACAAAGGGAAGCAAAGTTTGCAATATTAATCTTTTAACGAGGACCATGTTTCATCATGGTGAAGGAATTTGTGTCTAAGCCAACCTGTGTATGTCTAAAAGCACCACAGAGCCTGGTTTGGCTCCAGCCCTCCGTAAACAGTGTCTGCAGAGAGAGGATGTTAAAAAAAAGACAAACGAGCACAGAAACAATATCTGTCTTCATCTGGCATGCTCTGCCTGCCCCCCCTCGCTCTCTCTCTCTCTCTCTCTCTCTCTCTCTCTCTTGTTTAATGGGTAACTGCGGCTTTAAGGGATTCAGTGAGGAGTTTGAGGGTCTTTACCCTCGTCTGAATTGCATCGACATCTTCTGGCAGAGCGGCAGAAGCCTCAGAAGGCAGATAAAGCCGTTGAGAGGCCAACACACTGTTCAGTTGATATGCCCAACTCAGCTGTACACATTTCCAGCACTGTTGTCTCATTGTGTTGTATGTAAATGTGGGGTGAATAATGCAACACAGAGCTCCTGACTTGTGTTACAGCCTGCAGGGTCTGGCAGAGGTTCACTTTTCTTCAAGTTTCAAAAATTTTAAATACTAAATTCACCTCAGGGAGAGAGAGACCAAACATAGGACTCGTGTTACGACCCAGCTCTTGGGGTGGGGGGGGGGGGGGGGGGGGGGGGGGGGGGGGGGGGTGTAACATAAAAACTAGATGGAGATGGAGTCAAATTGTGACACAACAGCAAATAAGTGAGGCAGAAAGGACCAAGTGCTGCTCAAATCAATAACACGAGGACTCTAAGTAAAACGTGCTTTCTAATTAGTGAAGAGGAATGAACATAACACCTAACTAAGAATGCTCACTTACCAAACAAAACAACAAATGAACAGCACCCTAAACAACGCGAGAGTTCTATGAATAAGGAGGAAAGACAACAAGAGGCACAGTGGGCGAGCTGAAAACAAAATAAGCTGCGAGCCCAGACTGTCGAGCTGGCCAAGCTTCTTAAAGGTGCTCTCCTCTGATTGGTTTGCTGCGGCTGCATACCAATCAGGGCTCACCAGCAGCAGCAGCAGCAGCAGCACAGGTGAACGATATCTGTCCTGGAGAGTACACACACACACACACACACACACACACACACACACACACACACACACACACACACACACACACACACACACACACACACACACACACACACACACACACACACACACACACACACACACACACACACACACACACACACACACACACACACAGAACTGTTCTGTGCAGAGGCTAAGCCAAGTTAAGATTGTTTCTTGCAGGTATTCATTATTTTGACTTGATTACATGAGGTTGGACACCGTGTGTAAGAAGTGAGAGTACAGTGGGAAATATCAAACTATTCATTCTAGACCTTCACTATAAATGCTTGTGTAGTAGAAGAAGTTTGCAGTTGTTTGTACTTTACACCATTTGAACTTCATTAATGTAACAAGCCCCAAGGAAGTTCAAGAAGGTCCTGGGAATGTGGAGAAAAGCACCAGGAAAAGCTCAAAGTGACTTTTTCTGCTTTTACTCTGTCTCCCTCTGCTGGTGTTTAAATGTCACTTTCAAGCTGGAGAAGGAACAAACATGTTGTACTGAAGTTTTAACTGCTTTTATGCCTTCTACATAAGAGGCTCCTCTGTGAATAAAACTCTTAATTCAGTAAAACTTACTTTGACCATGTGTCACAGAATAATCACATTTTGGATTATGTTTGAAGTATACATGTTTTTAAAAAAATTCCTCAGAATGCAGGGAAATACATTTCTGGTGTTAAAAATGTTCTGGGGAGATGTCCAATTTAATTATGTTCTTTTACCAAATTGTTTCCTGAAAAAAAAAAATTCTGCCCAATTCTGTACACAAGCCCAAAAAGTTATAACCCCTGCTCTAGCCTACTACATTATACAAAACATATTTACACAGCTCATACGTATCATTGATTAACTGATGTTAACGTAGGCTTCTTGTTTCATTTTTATACATCACATTTTATCAAATTAAATGGCATTATTTCTAGTATTGCGTAGTACATTTCGCTGAAACTCACTCTATGCCGCCATCAATCACTGGGCGTCGCTGTGGATTCCTTATCACTCTTATTGCTATGAGCCAAATCTCGCACAAAACCGCGTGATCTCCAAATCCCGTTCCTCTTTCAACTAGCCTCCGAGATGGTAGGTGCTATCATGTATCTCTTGGCTGAGAAATTGCGTTAAATCTATGCCCATCCTTGTTCAGTTTTACTGTAAACTATCATCCAAACGTGGCTAATGTTTCATACATGTCCTATAGTCATCTACTGGACGGTTTTGACGTGACTTACTAATATTTTAGCTGTTTATGAGCGATTTAGTGTGTGATGGTTCGGCTCTCCTGGGCCCATGGCTGCAGCAGCAGTCACCCACATTGTATACGTGTAGTTTCATACGTGAAATAACCGCGTACTATAACCCCTCTGTTGTCCACACAAACGTGACAATGTGAGCTGAGGTTGTAACCTTAAGTTATAGTTCATTCTGTTGGACTAGTGTGAGGTTTACCGGTAAATACAGTTCAGTTAGCATTAGCATCCAGAGCGGCTAAGCAGCATGAAGGCACTCAGTCACTTCATGTAATTGTTCAGCAGGCACTTTGTTTTAAAGCCTGCAGATATCTGTTGCAGCCTAAAATCATCGCTGATATTGTTCAGTACTCAATTCGGTTGTTGTTTCATCTTAGTGAAGAAGTCACTTGAGATAAGACCATTTGACTGATGAAGTTACTAACAAATATTAAACCTTTGTTGACAGCCGACCAAGTTGACCAAGACTAGGAAGCTCCGAGGTCATGTCAGCCACGGACATGGTCGTATTGGTGAGTTTTGTCTTACCTGTGCACAGGTGGTCTCAGCAGCTACGTCGCATTTGTTACAGTGTTCATGGGATATGTGGGTAACCTTCATTTTTTCCATCCCACAGGCAAGCACAGAAAGCATCCTGGAGGTCGTGGTAATGCTGGTGGTATGCATCACCACAGAATCAACTTCGACAAATAGTAAGTTCTGCTGAGCATGTTGAGATATCAGTAGGTGGTGTGATGGAGTTAATGGTGCGCAGACAGCATGTTAATGGGCTTGTGTTAAACTTCTAGGCTGTTGTAGGTGTATATGTAAAGATTATATGCTCCTCAGTGAATGCATTAACAGTCTCCTGTTCTCTAATGCGTTCATAATGCTTTGTCCAAGTTTTACGTTTTGGGAAGTTACCTTCAGAGCAATGCTCATGGATTAGAATTGAGTTGGACAATGTTTTGGACCTTTTTTTTTTTAGTAGTCTTTCTATATCTTTTTGGTGGTGGTGTATTTTCACTGTGTTGGTGCTGTTCTAGTCAGTTTAGTTACCCTTAATGAGTGCGTTTACATGCTACACGATACACTTTATTGACGCCTTGGGCACATTTGTCTTGGACTCAATGTGCTGCAAACATGCAGCTGCTTCCACTATAATAAACAAATAAAAACAATAGAAACATGTAATGTATCTTGAATAGGCTACTTGACTGTTGGCGTCCTGTGGCCTGTTCACCACAGGCTTTAATCTGTCACTTTTCGATGCTTTCTCCTATCTAAACTCCCAATTGTAATGAAGTTCTTCATTACAGAGAGACAGAACTTTGTTTCTTTGTAGCTTCAGAAGTAAGACACACTTGTTGCGGCAGCCATGTTTGTTTGTTTGTTTTTTACGTCACTTGGCTCAGGCCATGCCAGCACAGGGCGTTGTAAGGCATATACGACACTGCATTTCTCAAAATTGGGATACTTGTCCTGGTTTGGTAATTGGGATGATGTTTATTTGCACAAACACAAAAATGGGCTATTATCAAAACACATTGCAAACTAGGATACTCAAGTCCATGCAAACACACTCAATGTTGTAGAGACTAGAGTCTCACCCTGACACAAATCATTGTCTTGGTGTGCTTGAGTCCTCTTAGATTGAAGACTGGTCCTATTCACCGACTGGCTTATTGTAGGCCAGTCACCCACATGGGCAGTTACAAATGGGTTTTTCTTTATCATTATGCTGTTTCTGTATTGATGCTAGGGTCGCATTAAATCAGAATTAGACCGCGTCAGAGGAGTCCACTAATAGGAAGAAGGGATTTGAATTGAACCTGGTGAAGTTATTTGTTAAAGGGACGTTGGGAATGTGAATGAATACTGCCAATGCAGTTTAATTTGGCTGCATAATGTGTTAAATTGACATGATAATTTTAGACCTCAATGTTTAGAAATGTCTTGGACTCAAAAAAAAAAAAAAAAAACACCAATCATGTTCTCCATGAACATTTTTCATCTGGGCTAGAGAAATGTATGAGATGAAAGTTACTTTGACATTATTCAGATTCAGTAATTAGTAATCACAGTGCTAACAAACACTTCCTAAGGTCATCTCTTATCTCTGACCCTGCATACACAGAAATTAACCTTTGTCCCCCCTGTGTCTCCTCAGCCATCCGGGGTACTTTGGAAAGGTGGGTATGAGACATTATCACCTGAAGAGGAACACAACCCACTGCCCCACCATCAACCTGGACAAGCTGTGGACTCTTGTAAGCGAGCAGACCAGGCTCAACTATGCCAAGAAACCAGAGGGACCTGCCCCCATCATTGATGCTGTGCGCGCTGTAAGTATTGGGCCTTTTTTTTAATTCCCAAGGAAATGTTTTTGTCTCCCACTTCTTACTTTCAAAGAGGTAGTGGCTGGAGTTTGGGTTAGTTTAAGACTGAATAATGTTTGTTCTTGTCAAAGAACAAGCTGATGTTTTTTTTGCAAACTGGAATCAATGCTTTTCTAAAGACTGAAGATAATACTGATGCAAAGAAAGGAATAAAGTTGCTAAAACAGTTGAGTTAGTCACACTTATCCTCTAGTTGTACAAAATAAAAACCTCAAAATTGCCATGGCCAACCTTTTTTTTTTTTTTTTTTTTTTTTTTTTTTTTAAATCAAGTTTGGATGGTTTTTATCTGCATTTGTGGTTGAAACATTTACAGCACCCATGATTCTGTCTGCCCGGTGGTTGCAGACATTACATACTGTACGTTTTCAAAAGACAGCTGTGTGGTTGTACAAAAAGGGTTTTCTGTTTTATTTTTACTTTTAGTGCGCTCCATTTCTGATATATGCAATGTTTACTATTTTTATTTAGTCTCTCTATGATTGATGTTTTTGGTTGTCTCATCTGTCATGTGAGAACTCAGTTCCCAATTTGACTCCGTTTGGTGTTTTTCTTCCCCAAACTTGGATCAATATAAGCCTGAATGAGTGGTTTCTGTGCCAAATAACTGTTGGTGCAAAATCTAAACATATACTTGCCTCAACAGAACAGAACCATATTTTGAATTAATCAAAACACATTAATCATGTGTATCTGTCAATAAGATAATTTGATATTACTAAACTTTGTGTTCGATGAAGGCTTTTCGTACCTGTGTTAATATGAACATTTTCTCTGTAGGAAGGCTTTATGTAATGATGCTTCGCAGAGCCTATTGGACACATTTACTACATTTGTTGCTGGTGATTTGATTCAATTCATGCATTTTAATGAATACAAGGTAGACTTGTATATTATTTTTCTCTTGATCCAGTTTAGCTTCAGATTGTTTTGCTGATAGTAAAATCGTGAATGAAGACTAACCGTCATTCATTTGGATTTATTAACTGCAGATAAAGAATGACTCCCAAAATGGAGAAAATACTGCAGCATTACTTCATGTAGATGCTCTTTCTCTGGAGATGTATGTGGTTATCTGGTTGCACTAATCCTACTTTTCTTGGTTCTTTTTTTAGGGCTACTACAAAGTTCTGGGCAAAGGCAAGCTGCCCAAGCAGCCTGTGATCGTCAAGGCCAAGTTCTTCAGCCGACGGGCAGAGGAGAAGATCAAGGCAGCAGGAGGAGCTTGTGTGCTGATGGCATAATGCTCTTGTCAGTCTGTTTTTGCAAAAATAAAATGTATAAATGGGAACTATGTTTGTCATGTCTCATTTTAAATACCTCTTTTATGTGACAGTTATAGTTTGTGCAACAGCGTCTGCTACTTAAATATACATTTAGAGTTTACGGTTATTGACCAAATAAGCTTATGGTCGATTGATGTAATAAATCTGCAAAGTAGGATTCAAGAGATACTAGTGGGAGGGAAATACAGCAATAGTATTTTTTGGAGGGAATCATGAAACCTTGACCTGAACTTTTCAATAAAACTATTTCTGCCTGGTCTCAAAGTGGGTCCAGCTGATGTCCTTTTACTGAGCTGTTTAATTCAAAGCTTCAACAAAACTACAGAGAAAATAATACTGCTAAAATCGGAAAATATTAATACTGACCTTACTTAAGGAAATGGTGTTGGCATTTACTGTCCCTTTAGCCCTCAGACTTTGACCCATTGCACACTCGATACAGTGACCAACAATGATTGTTAATTTGCCTCACACACACGTAAGAGTATGAAAGCAGTCCTGACCAATGAGTCCCTTTTTGTTTGTTGTCTTCCTTTTGTTGAGTCTTAAGGCTGAAACATATCCAGAATCTGGAGATTGGAGACAATTGTATACTGAATAATGACCCCCAAGGATTATTCTTTTAAATCAGAAAGTTATATAGCGAAAATACGAATTTGTTAATGAAAAAAATCAATTTATTTTCAATTCAATTTATTTGCTTGAAAATGTCGAGAAATGTAGTTTTAAATGATAGCAATTCGAAACAGTTTATCAGATTAAATGAAACCCCTGTTTGACTGAACCACCTCTAGGGGGGCGGGGTTTAACATGCAGGATTTCCTGTACCGTCATTTGAAAACAGCGTTACCACGGCTCTAGTCAGCTGAACTTGGCAGGGGAGGCAGGCTTAATGAGGTGATATGTGAGTATTGCATTATATCTCTAAACTAGGTGCTGTTTGCCCCGAAAGCTTGTGTGTGTATGTGTGTGCGACCACCTGCTGAAACGCCCGGTGGTCCGTGTGTAAACAGGTAAACAAGTAACTAATCTCCTCACCAGAGATGTGTTGACACCGCGCGTGGAACACTGACGTTAACAAAACGTAAACATGTGAACGTGCAGTTAGAACTTTATGACGTACGGCTGTTCTAGGTGAGCACGCGAGGCGACGTTCAAGTTTTGCAGTAGGTGAAAGTGAAATCTGTCCGCTCTCTACTTCTGGAGGGTTAATCTTCACGCATGCGCAGTGTGTAAAATGCGGTTGGTAGTTTGTGTACAATATGAACATGATTGACTCATTTAAATTTGCCTCAGTGATTGGATAAAAAGCTCCCTGTAGACGTCATTAAGGTTCAGGCCTATGTTAATTTAGGGTCAAACTTAAAGGAAACATTTATTAGTATTTACTTTGTATTTTTTGGGGGCTTTTTTCTTTGAGAGACAGGGCAGTGGATAGATTTGCACTAACTGCATGCATTAGTATTTAACAAATTTTTAAAGATTACAAAACAGCAGCCCATTAGTAATGTGGTGAAGAGGTAAAAAAAAAGTGTATCTTGTGACTGAGAGTCAGAAGCAAGGTGAACTTTAAACCTGCATGTTTGAACTAAACATATGTTTAGTTTCATATCTATCCAATTAAAAACAACAGTTAATGGTCATGCTAAGAAACTGGGACCAATTATTTTTTAACATTAGTCCTTTAATTTAAGTATCAATTTAGAAAATATACATATTTTTTAAATCAAACCCACTCTTTCGAGCCTTCATGCATAGCATTAAAGGAAAATTGACATTGATGAATTGCTGTCTGCTCTTTTTAATCTCAGGTGAAGGTCTTCTAAGTTTAGTTTGACTTGTTCATGGCAAGCCAAGCCTGGCTGGAGTCCTCTCTGCGGCGCTCTGCCACTCTGGGCCTGGAGGTGCTGGAGCGGGCCTCCAGGCGGAGTGTGGACTGGACAAGCACTAGAGCATCCCAGACCTCCACTGCTATAGAAGAGGACGCACAAATCCCAGTCAAGGTGGCTTCATGTTCTCTGTATATTAACTCCAACCAACAGTTTATATTGTGACTCTTTTGTAACAACTCCTGTCAAATGCTCCTTTCACTATCCAGGACGCACACATAGAGCTCGATGATGTCTTTGCATCCATCGCAGGGCTTATGGTACAGACGACCTATCAGTGCAAGGTCAGCGACTATTAACCATCTCTCTTGTGCTTTAAGCTACAAACATGGACTAACATGTGAATGTCGTCTGTGCTGCAGAAGTTTTATGGGTCTGGATGTTGCACCGAGCCCACTGAAACTGAAAGGAGCCATGTGTGCAGGTTCCACACACGGCAGGCTGCTGGGTCAACAAAACCTGCACTGTCAACCAGAAAACATGAAAAGGCCCCACACAGCAAGGTAGCAACACATTTCTTTCAGTTACGAGCTATGAGCTTGTTTGTTTTAATTGCTTATTAATTGTTAAAACTTTTGTGGAGGCAGCTGAATGTGTGCAGCATTGAAGACCAAGACAAAAACAGATATAACAAAGCGTAACGTCACCTTCACTCTCCAGCTGTGTCGGTCGGTTAAGGATAAAGTAAAATCTTCCAAATGTGATTCTCATTCTCCTCCTCAGGCTCCTGAGCCTGCAGCCGATGAAGATTTCTACATCGAGGTTTCTCCAGGGACGTACGTCATCACTGCCAGCGTGCCGGAGTCCCAGCAGCAGACACAGCTGGTCCGCCTCAAAGCTGGAGAGAGCATCAACCTCACCTTTAACCTCTGACGTCTCACATGATCAAAGCAGTCAATAACTAAACCAAACAAAGCTAACCTATCTGTGTGTTTATTGCCTGTTTATACACATATTTTTGCTTCAAGAGTTTACATTTTACTTTGCTATCAAAGTTTTTTAATTGCTTGATATAGAAGCCATATTTTTATTACATTATACCGGAGTGTTTATCATGTAGATTGTATACATATAATAATGCACTATAATTTTTATTTCCTGCACTAAAGCCACATCAGTGTATGAATAAAGTATTTTTTATTAAAGTCTTGTTTGTGTTTTCCAACTCTACGGTTAAATGATAATGTTTTTATTTGTTTTACACGTGATGAATCAGGTGTAAACAGCCGGAGCATTGTTGGCAGAAAATGGCCGCAGTCCAGCCGGTGGTCGAGGTTTGAAGTTGGTTGTTCCAAAAACATCTCTGACGTTCGCTCTTCTTCCTTTAGCACCAGGAAGTGACAGAAACAGAGAGCTGTGATTGGGCGAGGCGCTTATCTGAGGGACAGGGAAGCTGAACCTCAGAGGTTGTGATGTCTTCTTTGGCACTGCTGCGCTCCCTGCAGGAAGATACAGAAATACATCCACATGTGTAGGTAGGGTTAATGAAGAGTATGAAGGGCCCATAAGACTAGACAAATCTTCATATTTCGAAATCAGGGACAGACAGAGAGAGAGATTGGGGAATTACATAAAGGGAGGAGCCACAGGTCGGAATCTAACCCGGGCCATCAGCATTGAGGAGAGCAGAGGACAGCCTCCGTATTTTGGGCGCGCAATAACAACTAGGCTAACAGTGCCTCTTCTCTTTTTTACATTTTTTTTTTTTTTTTCAGTTTTAACATACTGGGGGGAAACTGTTAACCCTTCTGGCCACGATAAATAAGGTTTATGGCCAAGTGTGGGAAATGGATTTCAATTTTAAGATTAAACACTTTCTGACTTGATTAGCAGAATAAAAAAATATTCCATAAATAAAAAGTGCAACCTGAGCTTACAGTCAACATCAGTTTAAACAGAACTCAAAGGTCACTATTTTTGTGGTGTATCAAGTGTATTTCTCACCCATCCTCCAGTCCTGTGTTGTTTTGAAATATTAAATCTAATAGTTCATGCTGAGCAGCAGAGTCAGATATTAGTCAGCTTTTAAAAGTCACATATTATGCAAATACACTTCACCATGTTTCTCTAACACTAACATGTGTCTCTAGTCTGTCAACAAACCCCCCCAATCATGAGAAAAGTCCATCCTCTCCGTCTTTTGTCCTGCTCCACTTTTCAGAAAATGTGTGCTCAAACAGGCCGTTTGGAGCTTTTCCCTTCATGACATCACAAAGGGCAGGAACCCCTCCCCCAGGTGGGTGACACTCCCACAGCTAGGTGTTTGTTCTGCCCTCTGAGTCTGCCTTTTCAACCCTAAACAATTGGTCATGGTGCAAGAAAGCAATTGGCACCCAAGCCCTTCCAGAGAGGTAGGGTCAGACACAGCTCATTTACATTTAAAGCTACAGACACAGAAACAGCCTGTTCTGAGCAGGGCTGAAATAGAAGGGTTTAAAGGCATGATCAAATACAGGATCAGAGTGGATTTAGAACAAGAAATTTCACAGACGGTAGTTGAAAAGGTGGATAATATGTGACGTTTAATTTCTATAAAGCTCCTTCACCTGTTTAAATGTCCACAAATTAAATCAGAACTTTTGTTTTGGTCACGACGAGACATGTCTTACCTGGCTGTCTGTGCTGTGGTTCTGGTCCAGTTCTTCTCCAGTACCTCCAGGGAGGACGCTGCTGTTCGCTCCTCAGCTTCACCGCTCTGCTCTCATCCTCAGACAGAGACGAAGAGGGCGAGGGCACCTCAGGGTCATTCCTCGTTGCATCTGGATCGCTTTGTTCCACTTTTTTATCCCGCTCCGCCCTCTCAAATCCATCCGTTCTTCCAAAGCTGGACCTACACCTGTGCTGAAATGTGTTCTCACCACAGCAGGATGCAGACGGACGCCTGGAGCTGCAGAAGAGCCGGGGAGTGCAGGAGGAGCTGCGGGCACAAAGCCAGCTGCAGCACCGATCTGGAGCTTGAGTTTTCAGGATCTGGAGCTCTCTGACTATTCTGTCGTGCTGAAGGGCTGAAATGGGTGAAACCAGGCTGTGAGGAACCAGAGACACGGAGCCGTTCCACATCAACACCCGGAGGCACACAACACCGTCAACTGCAAAGACAGTGAGAGAGATTCACAGAGAAGTAGAGACTTTAGATATGTGGAAATGTTCCCTTTTTGTGAGTAATTATCTTAAGATGGTATGTTTAGATTGCAGGGTTTTGATATTTTAGTTTGGGTTGGAGATCACCGTTGCGCCTTCATCAAGTAATCAGGCTGTAACATCAGTGCATTGGGTCGTAAAAATGAACACAAACCACTTTTATCCCAAACCTCCTAAAACATCTCTGCGCTCTGTGGCGGCCATCAGTCTCCCCGGCCCGTGTCGTATCAGATCTGGTTCCCATGGTGACAGGACAGGATCACCGGGTACCAGACAGCTTGTGAGAGCTCTGGTGTGGGTCACCATGTCGAGGGAGCAGGCCAACTGTCTCTGGGAGGGGACGAACCCCAAACCGGGGCTTCCTGGGTGGTCAAACTCAACAATCCAAACTCCAGCGCAGCCCTGAGGTTTGACACACAGGAAGAAGAGACAATGTTATAGTTCCTCCTGGGTCACTCTACATGGTAAAACATTAAGATTTAAACTTAAAAATGACTATGACTATGAAGTGTAATATAACCCCAGCATGTTTTACCTGCACCTGCTGTATCAAAGCGCCCAAGTAATAAAGACCATCCATCTCCCTCCGGGCCAGAACTCTGCATCCTGGGTAAAACTGCTGACCGCTCAGGGTTAGACCGGGCTGCAAGAAGGAGGAACATGGCTGGAGAGGATTACCCAGACTGCACCTGGGAGACGTCAGAAAACAACTGATGTTTTGTTGTGCTTTGGTGTGGTTTTCGTTTAACACCATACAGAACCACAACCAAAAAAATAATAATACTGGCACTCCCCGTTATCTGTTTATCAAGACGTTATCAGTTTGGACCTTTCAGAGAACAGGATGCATGGTGCTAAAGAGGAAACTGTATCATCCTGTACAAGAGCCCAAAGTAAAAGAACTAAAAATCATGTGAATTGTGAATCATATCGACCTTTATACATCTGATTTTTTTACATTCCCGTTTATCTAATAACTGAACACACATCCGTCTGGGGATCTTTTTAAAATGTATATACTGTATGTGATGGGATGTTGTGGGCATCACCTTTAGTTTAGTTTTGTAAAAAAAAGTTGGTTGTTTTGTTCTGATTGACCCAACATATTAAGCTTATGTAATTTTGATTAATATTTGTTATGAGAGTTATTTATAAACTGGAATATTAACTAATTTGGATCACACAAAAAAAAGCAGTATATGTCAAATTTAAATCTACCATCTTTGTTTCTTAGAAAGGTTAGATGTTCAGTATCTTTCATTCAGTCATTCATTCATTTATTTCAAACCCTTAAACCTCAACCAAGGTCACACATGTTCTTTTCCTTTAGGATTACTTCAGTAAATGTTACATCATACTGTAAAACATTTTATAGTTTATAACATTAAAGTCAACTAGGGAAAACACAGCAAGCCAAAACTAAGCAGACTGCAAAACACCACAAACATCTGCATGCTCCAAAAATGTCCGAAACAGAGACAGGCTGATGTTTAGTGAAGATTTTCTAACATATGAAATGTTTAATATCTGATGATTCTGATGAAATGATTCACCTTTTTTAAACTGACTGAAGTGAAAAACATCCTCTTGATGCATGTTTAATATCATTATCATTTTTGTTAATTTGTCTATTATCAGTATTAAGGGAATTAATAATCCTTCTTATATGATGGCAGACAATGAAGTATGTCTTTCCATGAATTGTAAACAACAAACAAAAGGTGTAGCTATAGAGACCAACCTGAGCACAGGTGATGACGTGTTGTGTTGGAAGAAGACTGAAGAGGTCAGACAGAAACACTTCACTGGAGAGTCTGTTGGCGCTGATGACTGATTCTCCACAACATGCAGAGGAACTGCCTGACAACATGCACAGAGACACATCTTGTGAGCACCAAATGCGAAAAAATTTACTTCCTAAAGTGGGAACTGGACCATCTGAGGAGAACATAAGTGCATCCATACCTTCTCAAGCACTCCATTCAAACCGAATGGAATCGCATAACAGCTCCCTCTGGTGGCCTCTGTCAGACACTGCAGGTAGTCTAGTGAGTTCCTGTCCACCTGAGCACCTGAGTCCTTCAGGTAGAAGATGTTTACAGGTCGACCAGCTGCCAGGGCGGGCAGAGCTCTCAGCACGGCCTCAGGCTGGTCGGGGAGCCCCGTGCAGAGCAGGTGGATGGTGTGACAGGCCGGGTCACTGAAGGCAACACACAGGGCCGCCAGGAGGTCTCTGCCAGGGCTGCAGGTGATGGAGTGAATCCAGGACAGAGCTATGTATACTGAGTCAGGAGCACAGGGGAGCATGTGGTGGGACAAACAGGTCAGCTGTGAGGAAGGAAGAAAAAATCAGTTTCACATAAAGACAATCTCAAAAGTCAGCTCCAGGGTAATCAGCTGCAACATGGAGGTTCTACGAACAACAAGCTATCAGGATCAACAGGCAACAAACAATTATATTAAAAAAGTGAAAGTAGTCAAAATCAAGACTTAACACAGCTCTTGCATGCACATGCATTTATTCCATGAAAAAAGGGGTTTATTAATTTATGTTGTGTGGGCTTCAGTGCTGCAGGTGTTATCTATCAGTCTATCAGTCCGTCCTCACCTCTCCTGAGTACGTCATGATGTTGAATAGAGAGTCTCTGTGTGAAGCCTTCGTCAGCAGCGTCTGGATCAGAAGCCGTTTCACTGATCCCAGAACAGCTCTCATGTCCTCTGAGCTCCCCACGATGAAAGTGATGTTGCATCTTTGTTTGCCCCCAAACAGTGGAACCAGTGCAGCTTCAGAGGCCTCCATCTGTCTGGATTTCATCTCTGTGTTCCAATTTTCTGTTTTTACAGGTTTAAGCATGGTATCAAGGTTTTTATTATTCAGATAAACCAAAAAGACAAGAGACAAGGAGACAAGAGGAAACAAGATAAACTAAAAATATCTGCATGTTTGTGCCAGTAAAGATAATAACTTTATTTAAAGATATGTAGCCTATGTAGGCTAAATATGAACTGTCATTGTTTGTTAAAATACATATTTTGATTTGATGTGTACCTTTTTGCTGCTGTTGTGTTGCTCTATATCCCCTGAGGAGAAACCTAAGTTTTACTACTTTAATTTTTTTTTTAATTTTATAACTTTTCTTCTATAAGGGCTATATGTAACTTTGTAAAACAAAATAACATTAGGCTACATATAGCCCCTTTAAAGTTTGGAATACCAAAGACACTTTTCTATCAAATTAATAAAGACTAAAGAACTCTTCCTCGTCTTCTTACTGAAACAGAAAACAGTTTTAATGTTCATTGTCTTCACAATAAGCAGCTTAATTCTAAAAAAACAAAACTATTTTTATCCCTCTTCATCATCTAAAAGTTAAACACACAAACAAACCCAGCGGCTGCATTTACAGTACCTGCAGTTCGTTCTGTTGTTCTCAGTCAGCTGCAGACGACAACTTCCCCTCACTGTGGACGTTGGTTTCCATGGAGACGTGGCTCTTCATAGAACGTTCACCTGCCAATCAGTTGTTTGGGGGGCGTTACCAAACGTTGTTGTCATGCTACAGTTGCTATGGTAGCCTACAGCCACAGCTGAGAACGTAAACGTCCTGAATGAGGCAGGGTCTGATGTTTCACGATGGGTTCAAAAAAAAAGAAGTTTTTATTGCAAGACAACAACAGAGACGATCAGAAAAAAGTAAAGGCCAGAAAATGGGGAATATTCATGTTTTACATGTGTCCCAAACTCATATTTCACATTTTAAGAGAACAGAATTAGTATTAGGCTAATGGGTGTGTGTGTGTGTGTGTGTGTGTGTGTGTGTGTGTGTGTGTGTGTGTGTGTGTGTGTGTGTGTGTGTCTTCACTCTTTAATCATAAGGCTTCATGTGGCTGCCCTAGTTTTAGAAATAGCTAATAGATAAAATAGCACAAGGCGTAATATGTAGGCTATGTCAGTGAAAAACAAAGGGGGAAAAACGAAGAACAGAAAAATGTTCTCTTCATTTAGGATTTTATTTTTTTATTCAGTGTTGCACTTTGGCTACAGTAGAGTGATAAAACATATCAGGAGTGTCTCTATCTTTTTGTAAACATTAAAAGGCAGTGACCTTAATGCAAATACATGTTTTGTTCTAGAAAATACAGAAAACAATATTAGAAAATACTATTGCACTAAATGCAACAACTTGTGCTAAATATTTAAACTCTACTCCTGAACCATCTGTTCAACATCAACGTATTACTACAAACGTTTATTATAATAAGCGATGTACTGCACAACAATATACATTTTGCTATAAGAGCTTCAAATCACAATCTTAAAGTCTAAAGTGCTACAAGTTCTGCTAATACTTTGATTCTAGCTGCACAATACAAACTACTGTAGTGACAGCTCAGGCTACAATGAAGCTTTAAAGTGTTACTCAAGGAGCTGTTAGTTTGAGGGGGCTGCTTCTGTGCAGACTGCTGTCGGTATACAAAACAAAAACAAAGACTGTATACATATAGTGGTAATGGTAAAAACTACTGAAATCAGTGTTATTATCACTCATCTGACTTATAAATGCAATAAAGAAACAAGCTGAGTGAAAGTGAGAATGAATGAGATGAAAATTTTAAAGTCCCCCGATAAAGCGTCTAGTTGTTCTTGTGTTATTAAATAGTTGTATTGCTTTAGATCACTGTGTGTGCCAGAGGTCAGGGAGATTGAGTCACAGGTCGCTAAAGTTGTGGGAACTGTTGAACAAAAAGAAGAAAAGAAGAATTTGATGTAATAGAACTCGAAAAAAGTATGTCCTTCATACATTACTAGATTATTTAGCATGCCCTGTTGTAAATATAAATATTTTAATGTTGTAGATACTTGGCATAATAATGTAATAAAATCTTACCTTTCATTGTTTGTTTTCTTGGCAAACTGAACCTGCTCTCTCACGTTTGTCCCGAACACCAACATCTGCTTTTCAGTGTCGATAACACACTGAAAAAAAAGGAAACACAACAACACATCATGCATTATTTCTCTCTTAGTTAATCAATTCACATTCAGCCTTGTCCTCTCTTTTAAGCTAGCACTAAAACTGAAGTCATGATATAACTTAAATAGCTTTCATCTTTGTGTTTTACACAAACGGCAACCTCTGGTGTTGAAAAATGAAGCCTATGTAGAAGTGGGGGAAAAAAAGCAGTTCCTCAAATGTCCACTTGGGGCTGGCTCCAAAAGACCCGAGTGTCCCATACACACCCATTTTAAAGAGCCCATTTTTACAGCAGCAATAAACATGTTTACAACCTCGTACAAAACACGAATTTGGTCTGAATAGCTCACGTCTTTATCGGCACATACTGTTAAGGGGGGTGAATTTTTTAATCTTAACTCTTCAGTTTTGATCTTATGAAGAATATGCATTATTGAAAACAAGGGGCGTAGCTGGTCCGACTGACAAGCGTGCTTGCTGTAGCTGTTTGTACGGAGGCTAAAGGCTCGCCTTAGCTACTGCTCTTTGCAGTAACTAGGTTAGCCGAAAGTTAGTTTGAGACAGCATTTCCAATATGGCAAACCCCAATGATAGGCTTTAAAATCCGCATCAGAAACTTGGGTGACTACGTCCATGTTTATATACAGGCTGGTTTTACTAATTGGAACCCCTGGTGTTTAGTACATCTTTTTATTGTTTCATTTTTTTCATTTTTTTTACAAAAATGTAATCACTTGTCCATCCTTCTTCATATTTTCTATATGTGTTATTCATTTTTGCTGTGTGAAGCATTTTTGGTTGCATGTTTGTATGAAACATCTAAATAGTCAGTTAAATATTTAATTTCTTGAAAGCTGGATAATTTACCTTTAGTGCCTTTAATGTCTTGTAGCCCAGAGACATCAGCGGTCTGTTACTTTCTGAAAATAACAGACAATCGTATCATAATACTTCAATGCATTATATTGAATATAATGTTCATCATCAATGTTCGTTTTATTCTTCTTCCTCACCGACTATAACGAAGGAGCACATGATCCTGAGCTCTCCTATGGTGAGGCTGAGTTCTCTGATTTGTCCGTCGATGCAAAGCTTCCTCTGAAAAGGGAAACCGTTCACCTCCATTTTGTTCTCCTCAACGAGATCTTTCCAACTTTTAAGAACAAAACAAAAACAAATAAATGACTCACAAAATGCTGAATGAGATCTGACGAATAGAAATTCAAAGAGCAAATAGTGGACGTCTCACCCGGATCTCTCCACGGTCAGTGAGGACATCAGGTTCAGTTTGCAGCCGCTGTCGATCAGCAGATTTACCTCCTTTCCTAAACACTGAAAACACACAGAGGAGCTCTAAACAGAGAAGCAGGAAGACATCAAAAATACATATAAAAAACGGCATTGTTCTCCCACCTTGCAGGGCACATATATTAGATCTTCCTCCTCTTCTTCCTCGTTCTCATTTGAATTGAACTGACTTAAGTTCAGGAGCAGCTCTCTGTTGTTTAGAGTTACCATACTCCCTTGAGACAGCTTGGCCTCCAGCTGGCGCTTCTGGATGATGTGGTGCGGCTGCTGCAATAGAAATACAAAAAAACATTTCTTTAATATCGGGATAAGGCTGGATCTTAAACTCAGTCAACACAATAGTCAAAGAATGTTAGATACTCATCATTCAGGCAAACAGCAACCTGCTGTGTGGAGAAATCTACACTGTAGAGCCAACAGCTGCAGTTCCACATGTGGCCACTAGAGGCTAGCTCCAAAAGTTAGTGAACCTCCATTGAGCCCTGTATTAAAATGGCTAATTTTACAGTAGAAATAAACCTGTCTAAAGATGAGTACAGTTTTGGACACTTTTGCTAACTTGGAAACCAGCATTACATGAAGGCGTAAAGTTAAAAATAATTAGGTGCATTGTCAATTTGAGTTGCTGCTGCTAGCTGTCAGCGAAGTGTCAACTTAGTGATGTTTGTACTGTACTGTTATTTCTTATAACAGACAGTCGACTCTACAATATCTGTTTCCAGTTAGGGAAAATCTAGCATTGCTTATATGCTAGCACATTTGTGTCTGCAACACAGAGCCTGCAATGCGACATGTATATACATTTTTATTTTGGTGTACCTGTTTTATAAATTGCATGCATGATTTAGTAATTTGCACGCACATTGTGTTAGTCCTTCATGCACCAGTTATATAAATTGCATGTGTGTCACTTGCACACGTGCATTTAAGTGACTAAAACTGGTGCGCGAAATAGAACAAGCACACTTTTTTTTAAGACTATATCCATGTCACCTACTGAGCTCTGTAGGCCTACTCCACTTTAATGACCTGGCTAGCTTGTTCAGTGTCTGTCATACACATAGACTGTAAATATTAAGGTCACGCAATATTTTATTTGTGGCATGTCACAAAGAAGTCACGATTGATTTTGGATTAAAACAATCATTATTTCCCTAAAAATCTCTGCTCTCCACATGTTCAAATGGGCTATAATGAATCAGGGAAATAAATCAAAACTAGAACTTTCATTGGTTTGTTCTAAGGTGATGACGCTTAAGGCCACGAGCCCCTTTTACCTCTAACAGTGGAATTGTTAGAGGTAATCAGCCATTCCCTTTTAAATCATGATTATTCGTGTTATTGTTGTAGGTATTAAGTGTAAGGTTACACAAAGCTGCAGGAAACATTTCTTATTCAAAGAGCAAAAAAAGAAACAATAAAAGCATACAAAAAAAGACAAGGCCTGTATAAAGAGACACACCCCCTGTTTTGACGTCCCGAGCTTCTTCAGTCCATCCAAAGGCAGCAGATCAGCTGAGTCCTTATGGAGGAACTGGATCGCCTGTTTCAGCCTCCTCTGCTGCCTCAGAGAAGCAGCATCCAGGACCCCCGAGTCCCCTCGAGTCTCCTTCCGAGTCCCCTTGAACATGATGACGGGTAACACAGAGTCCAGCCGAGGCAGTGTGTGTGTGTGTGTGTGTGTGTGTGTCAGTCGCGTCTGTGCCTGTACACACCTGCGTAACAACAAGGAATCCCCGATAATGCCTAGTAGAAAAGAGGAGACACCCTCATTATGACAGATGGTCAAGCCAGACAGCTAACTATATGACTTCCGGACAACCCTTTCAAAATAAAACCTTTGTAAAAAATTATGGCAAATTATGGTTTATAGCAGACTTTAACACCTTTAATCTGACCGTTTTAAAAAGCATGTCTACTTTACTTCTCAAATATTTATCTATCTTTAGACATAGGCTGTCTCTGCATAGGGAACCGGAGAGACAAAAGTTGGTTAAAAATAGACTATCAAATATCAAATAGGCCTACCATATTTTGACAACTATTTGTTTTTACATTGTTCAATTTAAGATCTTTCAATTTGTTCTATTAAGGTTTTTTCATTTTTTTAAGGCACTTAGATGATAAACAATGGAAGTCCAATAACTCATTCTCTTGGAGAGTTTAATGAGAAAAACAATGTAAGATTTTTTTTACAAAACCAGCACCATACATGTTTAAGGTTTTTTGAGGCAAACTGAGTTAAAAAAAAAAAAAAAAAGAACAATGTTTAATCTATTCTTGTTTATGTTAACCAAAAGAGTGCAATAATATATTGAGCTCTGAGTTTTTGCATGCAGACATAGGTTATCTAAATGTCTGATATCTTACAGGTGTTCATCCCTTAACCACCCTAACATGTTTGATTGTATAGCCTGCAGCTTCAAGAACTATTTTAGGATTATTTTAGGATGATTTCCCAAATGAAAACGAATTTGAGCTTTATTTCTAATAATTGAAGCCTTTAAAGAAAACAGATTGTGAATCCTAAGTGAAAATAAGATGCCTTATAACAAAAAGAAAAACAATTCTAAGGTATGGTGGCTGCAGGCACCATATCTGCTATTAATAAATCTGTTTATTACAAATATGCTCAGTCGATTTGATCCCAAGAAAATGTTTTTAAAGACAACAAAAACCGATTCCAATCTGAAGCTTTATGATTAAGCCTCCTTATACAATTCTTTACAAACGAATTCGAGCTTTTATTTTGAAAGTGTTTTCCTGTACCTGCGTCTCCTGGCTGCTCCAACCTGCCTGAAAACTCCGGAATAAAAACGTCACTTTATTGAATCGTGACTCCTTTTGAAACAATTAGAAGTAATGTTTTGAAAGTGAGGCACTGAGATCTTTATTTGTTTTTGGATGATTGTTTACTGATGTTTCACACAAAAACAGATCATGGTACACAAAATAATATAAGACGAGATGTTATAGGCCTTTCCCTGGGCAGAGGCCTATTAAGATATGATGTTTCTATAAACTCAGCTGTATAAACATTCAACAGAAACAATTGTTGCTTGAAATACCAATTTTAGTTGGTCAGCTGAATTTTCAGCCTCGTGATGTGAAGAAATAAGCCTAATACTGATAAACAGTTTTTGTGTTTCATTGACAAAACGTCATTTTGTAATTTCAAGATTTAGTTTGAATGATTTTAGGGCATTGGTTCTCAAACTGTGGGGCACAACATCCAGGAAGGCCGATTGGCATTCGCTTACTCATCTCAGTGTGGCCCGTCTAGTCAGAACTTTAAGATTTGATGATGAACCTTAATGTTTACCTTAATGCATAATTAACTTCGTCATTCATTTTGCGCTTGTATATACTCCCTATTTTTATTTATCTTATCTAATCTATTCTGTTTAAATTTGTATTTTGTATATGACCCTCTTGTCTGTGCTGCTGCAACGCCCAAATTTCCACTCTGGGGAATAAAGTACTATACTATCCTAATGTCACACTTCTTTATTTTAGTCCTAAATAATAAACTGAGAAGATTTAAATGTTGCCAATATATGCCTAAGTTAAAAGGGTAACAATATATGTATATATAACATTATATATAAAAATGTAGATATAACATTTAAGGTAAAAAAAAAACCTGTAATCTTTAATGAAGTTATATTTTTGTCTCTTGTTTGATTACTCATCTTGATTTATCTCGTTCATGTCACTTTTCGTTTATTTTTCAAAATAATAGGCTATTTTTATGTTTTTGTCATATTTCTTATGAAAGCTCCTGTGAAGAACTTTCACTTTGTGTCCATTTTGGTAACCCTTGTAGACAACAGTCTTTGCTGATTTTTTTTAGACTACATATATGATAATATTATATATATTTTTTTTACAAAAATCTCATCTTTCCTTCAGAAGAGGATTACTGTGATCATTTTTGCTGTTGAAAATGGGAAAAAATCTATATAAATCTATCTATATGATATAGATAGATATATATGATATATCTCTATATCATATATCGTATATATCTATATTGTATATATCTATATCATATATCTCTATATTATATATATCTATATCGTATATATCTGTATTATATATCTATATCATATATCTCTATATCATATATATCTATATCATATATCTCTATATCATATATATCTATATTGTATATATCTATATCATATATATCTATATTGTATATATCTATATTATATATCTCTGTATCATATATATCTATATTGTATATATCTATATCATATATATCTATATTGTATATATCTATATTATATATATCTATATTATATATATCTATATCGTATATATCTGTATTATATATCTATATTATATATCTCTATATTATATATCTCTATATCATATATATCTATATTGTATATATCTATATCATATATCTCTATATTATATATATCTATATCGTATATATCTGTATTATATATCTATATTATATATATCTATATTGTATATATCTATATCATATATATCTATATTGTATATATCTATATTATATATCTCTGTATCATATATCTCTGTATCATATATCTATATTGTATACATCTATATCATATATATCTATATTATATGGCCCTGCATCTATCTATCTAATGTAAAACAAATCCTGTCTTATGTGAAGATGGTGTTATTGTCTTCTTTTAGAGCTGATGCTCTTTGTAGTCTGTTCTGTCATGTGTCCACTGGACATTTCATCCTTCCAGCCTCTCTTCACTGCATTGCCCATATTCCCCCTTTTTTCCCACACGACCTTGTTTTCAACATGGATGCCGAAAAATCGACCCACACATCACTGTTTATGTTGCCGAAAAAACAAATTCAGCTGTATCCAGCGGCATAGCGAGGTTTGCTATCCAAAGTCCGGATTGACCGTCGTCTTGTGTTGAAGCTTAAACATTTATTTTCCAAGACTACGTCGAGCATTTTCAGCGAAAAGCCGGAGACAATACGAAAATTGACGCGGAATGGCGTCTGCCAGGGGCCCTGGAATCTGAATAACAGCAGCGCACACTCGAATGCGAGCTCGGCTGACCAATAGGAACGCGAGCTGTGATTTCTCTGACCATTCAGCGTGTGGGAAATCGCGCATGGGCGGGGGGCCTCATGTGGAAGGGGGTTGTGCTGTCATACATGTTCCCGGTGTGTGGACATCGCCGAGCGTTTCCTGCACTGGTGCATGGTGGTCGAACAGGAGGAATTGTTGGAAATTTTGTCGGAGGTTCGTATATAAATTGGTTTTTACCCAGTATGCATTATTCCCAGAGCCATCTCTGCGAGTGGGAGTGACAGGCCGCGGCAGGAATAGAGAAGAAGAATGGGGAAAAGCTGTTTAAGTTGACATTAAAACGTGTAAAGCGAAGTGGAAACGCTGAAGTTAACATTAATGAGCTTCTTGTTTCATAACTGCGTCGACAAAAGAGGCTCATAGCTTTTCATCATGTAGCTGCCTTAGCTTCTCCAGCTGTTGCAGACTCATCCTAACATTTAAAACATGCGCTTTAGATACCCGTGCTCTCTCGATTATGTACATTATGACTAAAACATTTCGCTGATGATCGCTGAAAAGTCGTGACAACGCTTTTTTTTTTTTTTTTTTGAGGTTGATAGCACCGCTGTTAGCATCGCAGCTAGCCTCCCTGTCACATCTCGTTTCGGCGGCTTTAGCTCCGTGAGAGGTGTCAGTCAGTCAGTCAGTGTGTGTGTGTCTCTGTGTGTGTGTTTGTGCTATCTGACCACACAGCCAGTGTTTGTGAGATCATGTCATTATTAAGTCACAATGTTTGGACTTAAAGGCTACACGGACACTCAGCTAGCCCCACATTGAAAACACCAAGCCGCCAAAAAACACTGAATAAGACTGTAAATAATAAGAGTAATGATCAAATAAAACCATTAAAGGCATCGTGCAATAAATATCTTTAAAGTTATAGTCAGCTTAACTTAACCCTTTAATGAATTAGTCAACACATGTCAGGGCTCTTAATGTGTTTTTTTTAGTAAGTAGCATTAAAGTCAGTGATGACCACATCTACGTGTCGTGTGAAGAAATCATTCATGTATTATTAGTAATTTAATACAAAAAGTGAAACTTTAATATATTCTAGATTCATTACACATAAAGTGAAATGTTTTCTAGCCCTTTTTTGTTTTAATCTAGATGATTTGGACTCATCACAATAATTAATTTATAATACAGAATTTGGACCTTTTTTGATTCGTATTTTCTCTAATGCACTCAATACTTGGTTTACGCCCTTTTTGCACAAATTACTGCATCAATGCAGCTTTGCATTAGAGATGCACCGATTCACTTTTTTCAGTTTCTGATACATATGCACAGATATGTTTTTAAATCATGATTATTAGTGTTATTGTTGTAGGTATTAAGTGTAAGGTTACACAAAGCTGCAGGAAACATTTCTTATTCAAAGAGCAAAAAAAAAAGCATACAAGTTATGCCAAATGCATTTATTTGAACTGTGTGCTGGCTTCTCATACAAACAGGAAGCAGCAACAACTGAAGTGTAAGAGTTGTACTTTTGATCATATAGAAGGAGCTGTTCCATCCCGTCTGAGCGTCTTGATGGAGACGATTTGTGGACACTTGCTGTTCAGTCTGTCTTCAAAGCGTGACTGTGCGAGTTGAGAGTATTTAAAACACCAAACGATCTTTCTTGATCAGTGACATGGATCGGTGTGTCAGCCCTCCTCCAGGAGATTTTAGAGCACCTCATGTCATCCGTCTGCTGACAAGCTTTATGAAGAGGCTGATTTCCTTTCCCAGCAGGACTTGGCAACTTCCTACAGAGCCAAAACGACCAGTAACTGCATTTACACTGAACATAAAAAGCTTTAAGCCTTGAATTATTGCATTCTGTTTGTGCTAATAGGTTGCAAATTCCTAAATTCACATGTTTAATCAAATGACTTTAAATAATTCCCATGCCTGTGTATGTTTGCAGAAATGTGAGATCAATAAAATAAAATGAAAGGGACTTTCAGGAGCTTATTCCTTCCCTGTCCGCCCCCCTGTGGGTTTCTTACCATCACTGTTGGTCGACAGAGCGTCGTCTGGCGCGTGTCTTATTCCCTCAGTGCATCACTAGCTGTACCATCTTGCAGAGCATCTTCATCTTCAGTGTGTGTCTGTGTTTTCTGACATTTTGAAATTTGTCTCCTGCTTGTGTCCCTCCAGCAGCTGAAGCATGCTCTTAGCCCAGATAAACCGGGACTCGCAGGGAATGGCTGAGTTTCATGATGCGGACGGGCAGCCGGTTACTCTCTGTCTGACAGAGGCCGTGACTGTGGCAGGTGAGCTCTTAAAGATGTAATATGCCCCGTAACCTGGGAATCAAAAGGACATAAACAGTTTAAACACACATTTTAGATGTCAGGAATAAAACACCTCAATGTCATTAGCATTGATTTACGTTTGTCGCATGATCTTATAATAACCACAACATGATTTTTCTTGTTTCTTTAAGCCGTCAGTAAATATATTTCATTCTCAAATCGATTCCCAGACGGAGATCAGATGGACACCATGGACACGGTGAGCCTGCAGGCTGTCACTCTTGCAGATGGATCCACAGCGTACATCCAACATGACACCAAAGCCGCCTTTTCAGACGGACAGATCATGGACGGTCAGGTGATCCAGCTGGAGGACGGCTCTGCTGCCTACGTTCAGCATGTGTCCATGCCTAAAGCAGGTAAGACACAAATCCCTGCTCCTTCTTAGGACACACAGAATATGTTCTTTGTTGTATTTTGGATACTGACAAGCGTTCATTTATTTCAACTGGATATAATTAGACTTTGTTATTGTTACTGTTTTGTTGTGTGCAGTTTATATATGCATGTTCCTTTTTTCTGTTTTTAGGAGGAGATAGTTTACAGCTCGAAGACGGACAAGCAGTGCAGCTGGAAGATGGAACAACAGCGTACATTCACACACCCAAAGGTAAACACACCAACAGCATCGTGTCCACGAGAAGCATTTTGAGTTTATTCCTCTTTCTGCACGTTTCTTTACTCACATGAGAAATCGTATATAAGCTGTGAGGAGTTTTTAACTGGTTATAACATGAACTGAAATAAAGACTGATACGTCTTCATGATCTATGAAAGCAAAACTAAATTCAACCAAATACAGAATACAATTTGTTAACGCTGTCAGCATTAACTAGTTCATGGCAAATAATAAAGCTCCTTTGATCTACCAGAAGAACTATACTTTTTTCAAAGTAAAAGCAGGGTTAAAATCAAACAGCAAGTTGATAACTCTCAGTTTAAGACACTACAACAATTTAAAATAAAAGCCTAACTGTTTTAATTTTTAAATGCAAAATAATTGAATTTCCCAATGCGACAAAACGCCATTAACAAAACAATTAGTTTATCCTAAATGATCTTTTGCACTTTTCTTTGGGAGTCACTAGTCTAAATTTTATATTCATTCTTTTTTGCATTTATAGAAATGGTCTTAATGCACAGATAATACTTAAAGAGTCTGGAAATGACTGGATAAAGTACGGTATTTTACATGTGCATGAAAATCAGGGATTTTACTCGGTACCCTGTTTGTATTTCTTGCTCAAAGAAAACCGATTTAGAAAAACTTTTCTCTTAAAGATAAGTGAAACAATGAGTTCGTCAAACAGTAGTTTAGGGAGCATCACTGCCTATATAAACAATTCTCTCAACAGTTTTCATCCTGGACCCTAAGCCCTGTTTCCTCATTCAGTGCCTCCATGTTAACCTCCTCCTCTTTTCTGTGCAGATACTTATGACCATAGCGGCCTGCAGGAGGTGCAGCTGGAGGACGGCAGCACCGCCTACATCCAGCACACCGTGCACATGCCCCAGTCCAACACCATCCTGGCCATTCAGGCTGACGGCACCATCGCAGACCTGCAGGCCGAGGCCACAGCCATCGACCCCGAGACCATCAGCGTGCTTGAGCAGTACACCACAAAGGTAAATATACTGCTGTACTGTAGTGGGTCGGCATCGGTCTTAATAAAGTTTTCATGTGTTCAGAATATTAATACAACAATAAACTCAAATCACGATTAGTATCATCAGACTGTGGGACAATATTTTTTTTATCACGATTTATTGAGGTTTTGCCATTTTTACAAAGACATGAGATTGAAGTCAATTTATTTATAAATATGATTTTTTATTTAAATTCTCTTGACAATCCATTTCCCTTATTATTCTTTATGAAGTAATTGTGTGTGTGTATTTTTTCTTAATAAAAACTCTGATAAGTGCTCCTTTTGCTATTGATGTCAAACAATAGAAGTAAAAAATTAGATAGTGCCCTCTGCTGGAAAAGAGTATTGCAACAAGTCAAATCGATTTTAATTATTCAGATTTTATCTATATAGCAGAGAGAATCACTCCCATGATTCACTTCCAGCCTCAACTACATCTCTTGTTAATGTTTTGATTGAGAGCCCCCTGGTGGTGGAGTTTATGTACTGCCTGTTTAAAAAGTTGGAACCAGTGAATATTTGACAAATTTGTTTGGGGAAAAAAAGACTAAAAAACGTCATGATTATTAAAAACAGCAACCTGGCATTTAAGTGTTATTCCTCAAGTTCTGAATGTTAATTACTCAGACAAAGGACACTGTGATATGAAGCGTCCTTTCTCGTCTCTGTCAGGTGGAGAACATTGAAAATCCCTTGGGGTCGTACGGCAGAGTGGAAGCAGACAACGGCGTCCACATGCGGGTAGAGTATCTCTTCAAGAGTAGATTTTGTTGATATTTTTTAATCGGTGTCCGATTTAAATATTGTTTGTTTCTCTGTTTGTTTTAGATTGTCTTACAGGGTCAAGACAACAGGCAAAGTCGGGCCTCAAATGTAGGCGAGAAATCTTTCCGCTGTGATTACGAGGGCTGTGGAAAACTCTACACAACTGCACACCATCTCAAGGTAACAGCGTGGGTGTTCTGTGTGCACAGAAATGATGTGCTGCTTTGCTTTTGCCTACTCCAAATGTGGGATTGTTTTTGTTCCCCTGCAGCCTTTTCCTTTGATACCAGCTACATGTTTGTTTGTTTCTCCTGCAGGTACATGAACGCTCCCACACAGGAGACAAACCGTACGTCTGCGATTATCCCGGCTGTGGGAGGAAGTTTGCAACAGGTAACTGCGGAGAACGTTTCATATTTCTGTTGTATTAAGTATAGTGTCTTATTAATTAGTCACAATACATAATTGAAAGTACAAAGAGATCAAGCAAACATGTTGTCAGGTTTCTTTAGATTTCCCGAGTAATTCATGATAAAAAGGAAAGCTGAACCAGAATCAATGCTTGATGAGATGTTTAACGACCGTCTCTTTTTCAGGGTATGGACTGAAGAGTCACTCACGCACACACACGGGGGAGAAGCCATATAGATGTCAAGAGCTGAACTGCTGCAAGTCCTTCAAAACCTCTGGAGACCTTCAAAAGCACACGAGAACCCATACAGGTACAAAACCTGTGTGTGTGTGTGTGCGTGCGTGCGTGCGTGCGTGCGTGCGCGCGCGCGCGCACCAGGCAGGAGTCATGCACCAGTGGTTTCAGGAAGAACATAGTATGAGCCGTGAAAAGCTAACTAGAGGTTTCATGAGCTGGATATTTGTGCCTGGTTGTTCTTCAGGTGGTTTCACACTAGGGACCCAGGCCTGGTTCCGAGTACACTTGACCAAACACTTGTACACTTGTCTGGTTCATTTTTTTAAAATATTTATTTTTGGGCTTTTTAATGGAGAGAATGGACAGAGGATAGAGCTGGAAATAAGGGAGAGAGAGTGGGGTATGACGTGGGAAAGGAGCCACAGGTGGTATTCGAACCTGGGCTGCCCACTTGGAGGACTACAGCCTCCATACATGGGGGCCTTGCGCACTAACCACTGCGCCACCAGCGCCCCTAAAGTCTGGTTCATATGATCAGAAAAATAAAGGAACAATTTCAGTTTTGTTTTTTTATGCAGCCCTTGTGACGATATCATTCCCTATCTGCAGGAGAAAAGCCTTTCAAATGCCCGGTCGAAGGCTGCGGCAGGTCGTTTACAACCTCAAACATCCGCAAAGTTCACATCCGAACACACACAGGGGAACGGCCGTACTACTGCTCCGAGCCGAGCTGTGGGCGCTCGTTCGCCAGTGCAACCAACTACAAGAACCATATGAGGATACACACGGGTGAGTCGAGTATTTAGCTTCTTATTTATCTGTTTGCTAGAAATAAATGTATCTAAAGTAATTAAGCACTGTGGTGAGAACTGACATGAAGTTAAAATGTGTCCTCCCGTTGTCGGTCTGCAGGAGAGAAGCCGTACGTGTGTACAGTGCCTGGCTGTGAAAAGCGCTTCACAGAATACTCCAGCCTTTATAAACACCACGTGGTTCACACGCCCTGCAAACCTTACAACTGCAACCATTGTGGGAAAACCTACAAGCAGATCTCAACGCTCGCCATGCACAAACGCACTGCCCACAACGACACAGAGCCCATCGAGGAGGAGCAGGAGGCCTACTTTGAACCCCCAACAGGTCCGTGTAATAGAATCATGTTCAGAAAGTGTGTGTGCGAAGAAGCCTGAATATCAAGCTGCAACAATTCGGCAATAGACGGGAAAATAAATGTACAACCGCAGAGAGAACTCCCATGATTCCCTGCTAGCCTCAACATCATCTTTTGTTATTGTTATATTGATTGAGAGCCCCATGGTGGCGGAATCTACATATATCTTTAAGGTACATATTTTAAATTGCATTTTTTTTAATGCTGTTTCGTCCCTGTAGGCGCACTGTAGATAGTCCTCCTCAGTGTCTGACTGTAGTCTCAGTGATGTAAAAGAACGACACTGCTGCATCTTTGAATGTCTCATTTCACTTTAAAAAACTCTCCAACAGCTCAGCTGACGAGTCCAAAGTCATATCCACCTCATGACATCACACGTTGACCTTTTGTTATCGTTTTCTTTTAGCTGTTTTTAATGAGTTCCTTCTTCTGTGGTCAAGTTAATGTTGTAACCATTGATCTACAAGAGAAGTACTTACTTAATTTCAAAATAAAAGCAGGGTTGAATTCAAACTGCAAGTCATGTTCTCTCAGCTTAAAAAAAGTACAACATTTCAAAATAAAAGCCCAACAATAAAAAATAAAAAAAGGAAAAAAATTAATTTAAAAAGGGGATTAACTATTGGACAACTGAATGTATTCGTTTAACAGCGCTAGTAAATTTATTGAAAAGAAAATTATCAAATAAAACTGAGAATCTCAAATCTTTCGATCTTCAGATGCCATTGATGACCCAAACGTCAGCTACACAGCAGCGGTGGTTGATGCTGAAGACTCCGGCTCGGAGCAGGTTCCTGTCGAGAGCTCGGAGATGGCTTGTCATCAGCACGTTGCCTTGGTAACGCAAGAGGACGGAACGCAGCAGCAGGTAATGGAATGCAGCGAATCACTACCAGAAATTATGTGAAATTTAAAAGTACCAAAATGAAGTGACACTCACAGTTCTGCGCTCTGTTCGGTGTCTCACATCAGGTCAGCATCTCAGATGCGGACCTACAAGCCATGGGTGGCACAATCACCATGGTAACCCACGAAGGCACTACCATAACCATCCCGGCCCACGAACTCACCACGCAAGGTACTCACTCTGTCACGATGGTAACGACAGATGGCTCAGATGAACAGGTAAATATTTGCAATAACTTTTGTGTCACTCATGTTTGTTCTTCTGTCTAGAGTTTTTTTTATTCTTTAGCTTAAATTCTCTGGTGGAAAATCCTTCCAGTCAGGCAGATGCTACAAAGTCCCTCTGGCCCGGAAAAACATCTACAAAAAATCCTTCATTCCCTCTGCAATAACCATTCTGAACAAAATCAAATAGACCCCCCTTTTTAGAAACTGTTGTTTTTAAGTCCTCTTTTAATGTACTGCACTTTCTGTTTTTTATGTAAGTTGTGTTTATTGTTCGAGCCTTGTCAAAGGAGAATTTCTGTCTCTGTTGGCACAGACAATAAAGTATATCTATCTATCTATCTATCTATGGAACTTAAACTCAGGACTATAGAGTTTAAGGTGACACAGACTTTTCAGTTTTCAAAAAAGTGATCTTCATAATCCTATATCATAATATAAGACAGGGGCGCCGTTAGCCTAGCCGTTAGTATGGTCGCCCGATTTACAGAGGCCTAATGGAGCGTCACATTTAACAACACACTACGTAATGGTTTGAGTGTGAAAATAACACGATACTATCAGTGTGATTGATTTAATTACACAAAAAGAAGAATAAGCTGCTGATAAACACTTTAGTGTATACTGTTGATGCACGTAGCAGCCATGTTGGATTTGAACTCAGACTGATAAAATTGCTCCAAAGTTTTGACTTCAGGGTGATGCTCCTGATGACCTATCAGACCGGTAACTCGCAATTTCCGACTTCATTGATGAAATGGACCACAAGTCCTTGAGATCTGGCACTCGGGTTAGAATCTGAACTGTGGCTCCTTTTCCGCATGTCATTCCCCATTCTCTCTCTCCCCAGTTTCTGACTCTATCCACGGTCCTATCGCTAAAATAAAGGCGTAAAAAGCCCAAAAATAAATCTTTTAAAGCACTGTTTATGTAGATGTAGGCTTTAGATACAGCAGCTGGCTTTAGGACAAACTCCTGATACTCTAGTTTCTGTCCATTTGTAGCGTGTTCTTCAGACCTACAGCGCACTTCTCTGGTGTCAACAGATGTGCTCACAAACTGACCTGTGTCCCAACACCAAAGCAGATGTTTAAGTCTTTATTTATTTATGAGCTTTATTATTTTATTTTTTTTGTCTCCCTCAGGTGGCCATCATGACGCCCGACATGGCCGCCTTTCAAACGGTGGAGGAGGCGAGTTACGGCCAAGAACAGGACGACCTACATCCTGTCACGTTACTGGCCACCTCCAATGGCACTCACATCGCTGTGCAGGTTGGTATCCAGACGGAGACTTAGTTTAAACGTGTGAATACATCCGCTCCTACATGGTGTTCAAACGCAGACATTACATGAGATGGATCAGTTAGGGGTTCATCCTGCAGACTTCAGTGATACTTCTCAGTGCCCTGTTGTTTATATGATACTGACAGAAGTTTCAGTCTGGTGGGGTGGGGTGGGGGGTGGGGGGGGGCATTTATGTTAGCCAGATAATCCGTCCCCAGATCCCACCCTGTTGAGCTGTTAGCTTAAAGGCCTAACTGGAGATCGTGGGTAGGTGGGGTTGAGCTCAGGGGGTGTAGGTGTGTTTCTGCTCCCCTGCTGGTGCATTCGATTAGGGATCAATCAAACTCAACAAAAAGGTAACAACTATACGATGTGTGAGTTTGCATGTAATCCTGATTCTTGATGACCACCAGCGCTCACTCTGCAGAACAGGGAAGCACGTTTTACATGAAAGTACTTTTAGATAGTCGTTTTAATTGTTTTACTTTGATACCAGTGCAAAGTGTATCACTAAAGAAGAGGGTACTTATCTGGTTTAAACCATGTTGATACCCGTTTCAAAACCATGGCAACAGAAAGAAAAGTCAGAGGAAACCCATATTTGGTAATTTCTTGTTTTTAATAGCCAACTCCTGTACAGCTACATTTGCAACATTTTGAGAAATTAAGACAGTGCTTTCTTTTTTGCTAACAGGAACCTTTTGATAAAAAAATCTGGCTGGAAATCTGTATTTTTTTCAGAAAGCTTTGGTACTTTTTGACAGTCGGTCACTAGATTAACGGAGATTGTATCATTTTAAATCTCATTTTTGAAAAGTATCAAGTTATCTAAAAGTTTGACAACTTTAGTTGGGCTCAAATGGACCATTTTTAATAACAAAAACGCCTCAGAAGTAAGGTTCCTGTTAGCCAGTAAGGCATAATGTCCAAACTAGCATAAACATTCTCGCAGAAAGGATGTTTAAACTTCGTGTGACCAATCAGTGAAAAGCATTTTTCCTAATGCTGTTTGTTATGGTGTAACCTCTCATACTGAGTCATCTCTGAACAGACTTAATTTCCCTGAACTGATGTCAATCCACAAACAGCGACGACAACACAGGCACCCTTTGTAAATATGACAAAGGATTATGATTGAGCCTACACCTTTTAATCTACAGCAGAGCTAGTTTAAAAGGTTACGGTAACATTAGGTAATTAAACAAAACTCAATCGTTGGAAAATGTCTTTGATTAGAAATTAAAGTCATGATCATATTTCTGAGGTATCTAATCTATCTAATCTATCCCTGCTGACACCAAACAGCTGGTAAAACTCTCTGCCCCTCCTCATCTAAGTTATCTCACCTTTCAAAATGACACATCATAACAACTGTATTTTACAGAGGGCTTTCCACCTACTAGGAGCTAGGTGTAAGATTTAAGTTATAACTTCTGTATATGTTGGAGATATCTCAGCTGGTGTGTCACCTTAAATGCCCTAGTCCTGAAAAAGACATTAAATTCAAACTAGGTCATGTTTGAGTTAATGCTTAGATGGTGCACGCCAGTGCTGAACTGCTACCTGGATGCAGATCTCTTATCCCTTAATTTATCCTAAAGATCAGTGTTTCCATCAACACCTTTTCTGCTTTTTCTGTCATGTAAATTACAAAGCTAACACTGTCTCTCCTCCTCTTACCCCCTTGTGACAGTCATCAATAATTCAGCAGCCTGTAAAGTAGTCAGTCACGGTCAGAGGCCGTATTGTCTTTTTAAAGAGGTGGAAGTGTAAATAGAATACACCAGCAGTAGTGGCCGATTAACAGAGGTAATCAGTGTGTCAATCAATGTTTATATTACCTGCATTGTTTTCTTTTCATCTGCAGCTCAGTGATCAGCCGTCGCTGGAGGAAGCCATCAGAATAGCATCAAGGATACAACAAGGAGAGTCGCCGGGCCTCGATGATTGACGGACTCATTATGGACTATGATTAAGGATCAAATCCTTCTCAAGTGGACTTTTATTGACCAGAGAAATCACGAGTCTTCCTCCATGATTTGTTTTTCGTTTTTTTTTTTTTTTCCACAAAAGAACTTAGCTTTTATGTGTACATAGAAATTTGATAACTGGAGTTCTGCTATGCTATTTTATCCCTCAACCAAAAAGAAGAGGGAGTGAAATGCTTTCTAATGTTTATGGTGCACAGTGCAGTGTACAGCTAATGCTATTTCTAATTAAAAGAAAAGTGTGACATTTTGATTTTTATTGATTTTGAGTCCCTGTTATATACTGCTCAAGTCCCCTCTGCACAGATGTAAACTTTAAATACACCTTAAGCACGAAGACTGAGAAGAGATATTCAGTGAAGGGTTAATTATGCTATAAGTTCATATTGATTTATTGCGTGGAGGTGAGAGTAGATGTGCAGATTTGGATCTGTGCTATCATCAGTCGGTGTTAACAGCTCAAACTGATAAGTGAACATTTAAAAGCACACTGGGGAGTTTGGGTTCAGTTAAACAATGTTTCCACCATTAGTGAAAAAACTAACTTTTTTTAGCTTAAAGCAACTCGTATGAAAAGAAGATATTGAAGCTGATTAAGTACTCTTCACATTTTAAGGAACTCTGCACGTTAACTCAAGTGTTTTTTTTAAATATTCTTCAAAGATCCCACTTCACTGAGACACAAGATATACGTTTAAATAAACTTCTGCACTTAAGTTAGAGCTATAATTATCTGTTTGTTTTCCATTCAAACAAAAAGATCTTATATATGAATATGATCCATTGTTCACGTAATCCAAATCAGATATACTAAACTAATCCCAGGGGGCAGTACAATCACTCTTGTACACAATATAGAAGAAGAAAATAAAGGATTATAAACAGAAATATAAAGCAATAAGTGCGATACATAGATGGAATTTATATACTGAAGAAGCAGAGCGGGATTTTGTGGCACAACTTCACCAACAGGTGCATGAAGAGTGAAGGGCTTGAAGAGGTCGAAGCAACACTTGTAGTATGAAGATCAACTTTATTAACTAATTAGACCAATGCGTTTCAGCTTTTGGCCTTCATGAGGGTCATCCTGCAATTTATACAAAATCTCAATATTGCACAGTAGAGATGATGTAAAGAGTATTGCACACACACACACACACACACACAGGCAGGGATGACTTCCTGTGGTGCATCATGGTGGAATTGGTCTTTCACTCAATGTGCTCCTGTGTTAGACTGAGACTAAATAATAGTGGTGGACAGGGTATCCAAAACTCTCAAATTTTGAGATTTTCAAATTCAGTCAACCAATCAATCTTTATTTGTATAGCACCAATTCATAACAAATGTTATCTCAAGACACTTCACAAAAAGTAGGTATCAGACTTTACTCTTTGTTATCCAATATTACAAAAGAACAGGTAAAAAGTCCTTACTCATTGTTATATTATAAAGACCCAATATTAATCCATCATGATCTTAACACTTAACACTTTAGCAAAGTTACAATGGCAAGACAAAACTTCCTGTTAAGAGGCAGAAACCTTGGGCAAATCCAGGCTCATGATGAACAGCCATCTACCCAAACTATGCCTCAAAAGTCTTACATGACCTTTCGTTGTCAAATTAATTATTTTAATCCTACAGAAGACCAGAAAAATAATAACGGTTTTAATCCAATACACCGTTGTTGTAATTGTATTACTGTTGCCTCTATTGCTGTGATGTTAGCCTTAAATTTTATATCAAGAGACCTTAAAAAGTCTTGAATTTAATTTATGAGAATCTTGCTGGTAACCTGCAGTAACCAGTTATTAGCTAAGTGGCTTTGATTTGCAAAATCAAAACTTTTCCAGCCGCCTTCATGCATCCGATAAAAGTTCATGAAGACCTTGACTACTTTTTTTGTGTAAAATGTTGTTTGTTTTAATAATTTATTTAGCTGGATGCATATTGAGACTTGTTCAGTGGGCTATATTCACATCATGGTGGCATCACTATTTTCACCTATGTCAAACATACGATTACTTCATCAACCTAAATTTGATTAAAGTGCAAATACTGTAGTTTCATTTTGTTTAAACCAAATATATTGTAAGGTCTAGTAAATAAATTCCGTCTTTCTATGGACAAATAGGAAAGTGGAGTTAAATTATGATTTCATGTGGGTGGTTGGGATATTTTACTACAAAAAAATCAGGCTTTATTGGCATAACATTATTGGCTTAGATATGATTTATCTTAATTAAAGCGAACAGAAGGGGGTTGTGGTGAGTTGTGACTGTGATCTTTTTTTTTTTTTTTTTATGTTTGGCGGCTCTTGTGATCGTGTTGTCTAAATAATGGGCGCATTGTCTCGAGGTTAATGTAATTGTTTGACTGCGGTCACATGAAAGGCACGCGTTCGCGCCAGTTTGTTGCTCGGCCACAGATGACGTAACGCCGCCTCGAACCTCCCCCCCCCTTCTCTGTAACGCCCATCTTTCAAAATTTGAAGACGCGCTCTGATTGGCTGCTCCGCGACATGTGACCAACGGTCGCGGGAAGTCCTTTGCCACGCGCGTGATAAGAAGAGGGGTTGAGTGTTGACTCATTCAAACTTTTTTTTGTAAACATTGTTTTGCTTTTAGGGTGGAAAGACGTGGTTTTTTGTTGCGTCGGAGAGACATCAAGAACTGCTGTGACGGATACCGAAACTCGACGGACCCGGTGGTTCTGTATTTGTTTTTAATGTGTGACTGAATAATCGCGAACTACTCCGGGGCCATTTCTGTTCGCTGGATGGGCGTGTAGGAGCTAGCAAACAAGCTAACTTTCCCTCGGATGCTAACATAGCTTTTAACACTTTTATAGGTATTTTGGACAATCTTTAAAGCGATACCTTTTATTTAAGGTAGTTACAAGTTGTCTAACTTGGGTGTATTTGGCGAGAAACTTCACTACATTAGTAGTGGGGGGGTCCAACCGCGTGTTTTCCCGTCGACGCAGCCGGGGTTTAAATCCTGAAAAATGTCGAGCTACGGTCGCCACAGACACGGATCCCCTTCCCCGAAATCTCGACCCATTCGTCAGAAGTTACAGTTCACGTCGAGCGACGGGGAGGACGACCCCATTGAGGACGTTAACAACAGCACAGGGGGAGAGTCTGGATTCACGGAGCTGGATTCCCCGATGCCAGCTCGGAGGGACACCGTGGACAAGCTGCTGGAGGGAGGCAGCAGCCCCCTGAACCAGACCGCCAGCGGGGACGACGACGTGGAGCTTTGGGACGAGGAGAGCTTTGGGTCCCCGTCTCACCTGCGGTCACCGAGCAGTGTTATCTTTGCCAATTGTTCGCCGTCGCCGAGGAAGATGTCCCGGCTGTACGGAGCGTCGCCGGAGCGGTCTTATGTGCAGGACGACGGAGAGGGGTCCAGCTCCCCGATCCCGGACTGTCCCGACACACCTCCACATAAAACCTTCAGAAACCTCCGATTGTTTGATACACCACACACACCAAAGGTCAGTTTGCTATGAAATAATGTTTTTATTTTTATTCCAATATATTGCAGAAACACCATCAAATAAGTTTAAACATCTCTAAACTTGATTCAGTTTTTTGAACTCTTAAAAACTCACAGCCTTGTGTTAGTTGTGAAACAAGACAAATATGCCAAAACCAGGTAATTGCTCGATGCTGACCCAAAAGTGTCATTTATTGGGATCAGTTTCTGAATAAAACATCAAACTATTTTAAGCTCTACTGACACAGATTTGGCTGCGTCTTTAGTGTATATCAAATGCAATGTAGGTCACCTATATATGAAAAGTAGGTCCTAAAGTAGGTCAAATCTAAAATGTTGTGCAGGTGTGCTCTTTTGCAGAGTGAAGGATCATGAATTCAACTAGTTTCAAACTGATATGATCTTGCAAACACACCCGCACCCAAGACTTTAAAGTGCACAAAAGTCTTTTAAATCTTCTGAGCCGTTTACGCCCTTTAAATAAAGGCATGGCTGCTCCTGGAGCCAATGCCAGATGTGCAACTGGAAAAAAAAAAAGCCAAAGTAAACCAGGACCAAGCTTACATAACAACATACCAGGTCAAATTTTTGAATTTAAATGGAAAGTGGGGCTGTGTCAGTTGAGCACAGTGACCCATTTAAAAGACAACTGTACTGTTGCTTACATAATGTTCTCACTGTAGTAGTCAGACAGCCAGATGACTCAGCGACTGGGAGTTGTATGTCTGGGCATGTCTTTTTTTTTTCTTTTCTTTTTTTTTTAGATTACTGAATTTCTTGGCCTTTTAATTTTTCAATGACAATTTTATTCCATAACACTTTATTTGAGAGCTTCTAACCACATATTATTTAGTGTAACCTGGTTTTTAAGGGAAGGGCACTTTAAGTCACTTAGTCCCAGTTTTCCCTTTCTGCTCCTTCTTTCAAATATTAACGAATCCGTGAATCTGTCTTTTTTTCAGAGTCTGTTGTCCAGAGCGAGGGGCTCTGGCCCGGGATCCTCCAGCAGGAGAGTCGCCCTGTTCAAGAATGTGGAGCCGTCAGGAAAGTCAATCACAGACAGCCGGAGACAGCAGACCCCGCTGGTCAACTTTAACCCCTTCACGCCGGACTCCCTCCTCATACAGTCGGCCACACAGCAGAGAAACAACAGGAAACGGGCGCACTGGAATGAGTATGTTTCTTCATGATCTCCAGATCAATCTCAAACATTGTTGTCCCTAAAAGACTCACAGATTCTAGTAGTTCTCTAAAGTGGCTGTTGGAGTGAAGAAGTTGCAGTCAGTTGATATTTGATTACACATTTCTTATCTTATTCTGTTGGTTTATTCTAACGTCCCCCCTTGAAGACCACAGAGTGTGTTAATAACGGGTAGCAGAGCTGTTATGAAAATCTTTTGTCTCATCTTGAACACAGATCAAACCCATTGTTATTATAACCTGATACGTTAAAGCCGTTGACTAGGAACAGGAGGTTTGGCTGGGAACCAGGACCTCATGGTTACTGGTGAACTCTGCCATGTGCTTGTGAAGCCCCTGGTGCTGCCCCCTGCTGTACAGAATGCTAACAAAACATCTATTGTCTCTGACCTTTTCAGCTCCTGTGGAGAAGACATGGAGGCGAGTGACGGTGAGGGAGAGGAAGAAATACTGCCCCCATCTAAGGTAATAAACACATTCATGGATTTTCATCATTTGTGTGAATAAATAGTCTGTTTCTATTTAATTATAAACTTTATTGTAAGTTGCTTCCCTAGTTTTGTAACTCATCTACAGCCCATAAAAAAATACAAAATACTGGGGGAAAAACTTGATCGGGGGGGAATCCAAATATGTTCTTTTGTGAAATTACAAAATTGAAACTTAGAATACTGTTGCAGGTTTTTTTAGATTAATCAGATAAGATGATTGATATATAAATTGTGATGAAACTGTTAAAAGTAACTTGTTTCCCAGAGCAAAGTTCCCTTCTTTTATTAGCTTTGTGTTCTAGGTCAGAAACCTGTAGTTGTAATAATCGGTTCTTCTCTCTCTGCATCTCAGAGGATTACCATGATGGAAAGCAACATGATGTCCAGGTACACCTCTGAGTTCCTTGAGCTGGAGAAGATCGGCTGTGGAGAGTTTGGCGCCGTGTTCAAGTGTGTGAAAAGACTCGACGGCTGTATCTACGCCATCAAGAGGTCGAAGAAACCCCTGGCAGGATCAGTGGACGAGTAAGTGCCGTTTGTAACAATCTGTCGTATGTTGACAGCGTATCCCGTTGTTTTCTTGTATGTAAATATTTGATCCACTGACAATGTCGTTTTATTGCCCTGCACACACTGAACCTGAAGTCATCAAACGTTTCCTTTGCTTGAGTGAACAGAGGAGTTAAATATGTTAACTGTGCAGACCGGAGGAACCTTTTTTTTTTTTTTTTTCTCTCTCTTTCAGCTTAACCTCCTTCAGGCCTGTCTCTAATTAAAACCGTCTGTTCCCCTTCCTCCCCCTCTTCCTCTACAGACAGAACGCCCTGCGGGAGGTGTACGCCCACGCCGTGCTGGGCCAGCATCCCCATGTGGTGCGCTACTACTCAGCATGGGCCGAGGACGACCACATGCTCATACAGAACGAGTACTGCAACGGCGGCACGCTGTCGGACGTCATCACAGAAAACTACAGGCGGCTCAGTTACCTGACGGAGCTGGAGCTGAAAGATCTGCTGCTGCAAGTCACACGGGGACTCAAATACATCCACTCAACTTCCCTGGTGCACATGGACATCAAACCCAGTGAGTGCTTTTGTGGTGTGATAATTATTGTTGCTGTTGTATAACTGTTCTTGATCTTATTGTGAGCTTGAGTCTTAATGTTTCCTTGTTCTTCTCAGGTAACATCTTTATTTCCCGTAAATCTATATCGAGCTGTGATGAGTGTGATGATGATGAAGGACTGACCCCCAGCGTTGTCTACAAAATAGGTGAGCAGCCTCCACTGTGCTTTAAAGCTTGATGTTAAATGTTATTCCCATTTCTATCTCCATATATTTAACCTGTCCCGTATGCTTCCCCTCTCTAGGTGATCTGGGTCATGTAACACGAGTGAACAACCCGCAGGTGGAGGAGGGAGACAGCCGATACCTCGCGAATGAAGTTTTACAAGAGGTTTGTCCTCGCACTTTAAAACTTATTATTACTGTGGTACCAGTAGGGGTTCACAGAGGTGTTAATGTTTCTCCATGTGTGCCTGATGTCCCTCTGCAGAACTACAGCAACTTGAGGAAGGCAGATATCTTCGCTCTTGCTCTGACAGTCGTCAGTGCCTCGGGGGCGGAGCCTCTTCCAACAAACGGAGACAAATGGCACGAGATCCGACAGGGGAAACTCCCCGCCATCCCACAAGTGCTCTCTCAAGATTTCCTCAGTCTTCTCAAGGTAACGTTGGACATAAGCTCTCTGTTTCAGGTTTATAAGAACCACAGTGAGAGATGACTTCTAGTTACTCACATTTCTGGTCAAATCTGTTTTTGTTTTTTCATCAGTGTGTCCATGTTTGACTTATTCTTATGTTTTCCTTTTACTTCTCCAGCTGATGATCCATCCTGATCCCAGCAGACGACCATCGACCTCTGAGCTCATCAAACACCCGGTGCTCCTTACAGCTGCCCGGATGAGCGCAGACCAGCTCCGAGTCGAGCTCAACGCTGAGAAGTTCAAGAACGCACTGCTTCAAAAGTAAGTACACAACATCTTAAAAAAAATAACACAGCAAGAACTGAACCCTCTTTCATTATTTGAAGGCCGTCAAGTAAAAAAAAATTGTATTTTTGGGGGCTTTTTGTGCCTTTTTTTTTTTTCATTGTGGAGATAGGATAGAGTCGGAAATCAGGGAAAGAAGTCATTTAGGATACCTTTCCGATACAAAAGGACAGCTGTCATTAAAAGTAACACATGAACACAAAGTGTTTGTGTTGCTGTGTGTCTCCCCCCCAAAAAAAAAAAAAAAAGCTGTAAACCTAAGAGAAACACTGAGATCACCTTGTGTCAGCTCCTCAGATGTGGGTTAGGGTTCCAAAATCAAAGACATCACAAGTGTTTGGGGATCTAGACAAGGTGTTATCTTTCCAGATTGTCTTGCATCCTGAAGGAAAATCTTGAGTTGGTGCCGTAACATTCAATGAACTCAATTGTTAATCATGCTCATGATCAAGTCATGAACTTTTTATTAAGAACATGTGAGCCATTGTGTTTCCAGCTTCTCCTGTGTTAAATGTTGGTCAGAGTATTGGATTGTTCACTTCTAGCTTCATTAACGCTGAACTTTCCTCGCTTGTCCTCAGGGAGCTGAAGAAGGCCCAGCAGGCCCGAGCCGCAGCTGAGGAGAAGGTTTTGTCCACAGACCGGGTCCTGACCCGCTCCACACTCCAGTCCAACCCCAGAACCAACAGACTCATTGGCAAGAAGATGAACCGATCGGTCAGCCTCACCATCTACTGAGACTTTAATCCACCCTGACAGGAAGAGAAAACATGAAGGCTCATGGACCTTTTTTATAAATAAACCTGCTCAGAAAAGAACTGGTCTCTTTTGTTGAGGAGAAGCCTGTCAGTCGTGTTGTTGGGCTCGAACGCCCAGTCGAAGCTGTGCAGACTGTTACCAAACTGGAAATCAACTCGATAAGTCTCTCATTACCAACATAGTTCAGCCCTTCTTTTTTTCCTGATGGACTTTCATCTTTGGAAAAATAATCCTCAAGGTACTTCCTGTACCTTTCTACACTTTGTCATTCCTTTCTTTGCATAGACATCAGGCTCTCCTTCTGTTTCTGTCCTTGCACTTCCCTCGACAAAGACCAGAAGCTGCAGTGAAGCTCTCTTCTTCAGCGTGAATGTACTCGCCGTAGCTGCACGCACCTTACTGCCTGTCAAACGTCTGATGCTGGATACCAGAGGGGCTGAGAACTGACGATTTCTGTTTGTAAAGGAGCACTTTGGAGGCAACACGTTGGATATTGCCGGAGAAGAAAAAAGAGAAAAACTGCTGCTATTGATGTTTTTGTGTGTATCAGGGTTTGGCCAATTCCAGGTTGGATCGTTCTCAAGGTCATTGGCTCTTATTTTCATGTAGCAGGAGTCCATTTCCCCACCTCGACCGCCTTATTTACACATTTTTATTTCCTGATGGGATGGTAAAATGGATCATGCCATTTCTAGAAAATCATCCAGTCGGTTTAAAGAACCAAAATCCAGTCGAACTCGTTATCTGTGAAATTTAATCCAGAGTGTTTCAGTGTCCCTGTTGATTGGTGCTGCCAACCCTGCCTGTAGCATTAGAACAATCATTATACCGTTCTCTCGATCGTCATGTGTTCAACTCCTTTTCTTTCTTTTTTTTCTTTTTACCATAAGACCCGCCTTTAATTACTGTTTAGAAAAATCTTCCTCATCTTTTTGTTCTTTCAACCTGTAACACACAATCCCTTTTTTTTGTTGTTGATGTAACTGTTTGTACATATGTTCTTTTAATAAATTCTCACCACCCACACCTCCTGTTGTTTCAGTGTGATGTAAACCAATTCAGAAAGCTTTTAGATCTGTCACATGATGTCTATTAGGTTTCATTTTTACAAGGTTTATTTTTGGGCTTTTACTTCAGAGAGGGGACAGTAGATAGAGGGGGGGAATGACATGCAGGAAAGGAGCTACATGTCGGATTCTAACCCAGGTCGTCTTCTTGGAGGACTACAGCCTCCGTACATGGGGCACATGCACTAACCATTAGGCTACCATCGCCCTCGTAGTTAAAGAAATGATCACTCTGTTTCCCACAAAGAATGTTTGATTAATAGATTGGTCTAGATGGCAGTCCTCTCTTGACTCTCTGATAAATTGTTGGTTTTATATTTACTTGATTCAGTGTAAAGATGGATCTTATTTCTACCTAGAGGGGGGTTTCTGTCTGTTCATGAAAGTATTCCTTCGACATCGGTCAGCACTTCATGCCGAGCGACACGAGGACAAAAAGTTGCAGCCATAAAATTAAAATCATCTTGAATTATTGTGAAAGGTTATTTAGATGCTGGACTACAAAATCAACATTACTGGAGCTACAGAGGAGGTGTTTTCTCTTGAGATTCAGACGCTGCTGACCCTAAAAACTTTAACTGCTGATTTCCTTTTAAACTGCTGAACGATGTTTGTCCAGCACAAAGCTGAAATAACGTCTGTTTGTCACACCCAGATGTCACATGTTGAGAGTTTGTACAAAGAAACACAAGAGAGAAACGTGTTTCTGGTTTCCACTGGAACTGACTGTTAAGTCCCGCTGAGATGGCTAGAGGATGAGGGAGTAACAATAAATATTTAAATCCAGGAATGAAGAAGAAATATGAGGAATGAATATCAGCAAACTGAAGTAAATGCACAAATTAATTTACGTTTCTAAAACAACTAAATGTGAAGCCAAAACTTTTACTGAATTTAAACTAACACAAAATTACTTCACAACAAAAAACTATGATGCCACATCAGACGACAACAAGTAAGAAGATTTACTTTATCAATCCCGCAGGTGGAAATCCAATTTTGTTGTTGAAGATGCTACAAACAGACTGAGGGGGGGCTGCCCACAGTGAGTGCTCCTGAGCTGGTGAGTGGGGGTACGGAGCCTTGCTCAAGGGCATCTCTCCAGCTACCAGACCAATTTCCAGACACGCTGGAAATACAACCCGTGACCCTCCGGTTCCCAACCTGAGTCCCTACAGACTGAGCTACTGCCGCTAGTAATCTCATCTCCCATTTTCACACATGATCACTACATGACCACAGAGGTCATTCTAGAGTCTGCTGGGGCCCCAGGCAAGAAATAATTGGGGGCCCTACAACCCGCATTTATCACCATCATGTCTGCCATCGTCCCGACGCTCGCTCCTCTTCCACTTTTGGTTGACTTTAATAAAAAATCGTTGGTTTCCACAACAATGAGGCTCGCAACGGAGGCCCTTAGGGAGGTTTCCTACTGTCTTTGCTAAATTTGCACATTTTGGGCCGCTGCTGTTGTTTAAATCTTGTGAGCCCTCAGGGCAGCACCTCTATATGACCCTCTTGTGACTGCCCTCCCCTCTCTCCTGCTTTCTGTGCTGTGGAGAGGAGAGCACCGACGTGCAGAGGGAGGGAGAGAAACAAACACACTGACCCACTCTGACCCTTAGTGAAAAACACATTTAGCTGGTTTCCCCTCTAAAAGTGTTTTCATGGTACTGATCGACGATGAGCTCTGAGATCACCAACATCAGTGATTGAATGTAAATAAGACCATTACTCAAGGAGTGCAAACATGAGTAGGCTACAGGTCAAAGGTAAATGTATTCAACCTCAGCATCTTCTCCATAACAATTCAGAGGGAAGTACTGTCCTTTTGATTTAGTGCATTTATTTACCAGTTTTATTTCTTTACAAAACATAAAACAAACTCAGCCCTGCAGTAAAAATAAAATAAATGTTGATTAGTAACCTTTGGATTTTTGTTTCAGCGAACAAAGCCTTTCAGAATGACACATTATTTTTGCAATGAGATCAAAGTTGAGTTTGTGTCATGCAAAAATAGTATAGTTTTATCTTTAAATTCAGTAAAATAAATATCAAATAACATTTAAGTTTTTTTCCTGCATGGAATATATGTTATTTTTTACAAAACATTAAGGACAATTAAAAAAAAATCATTAAAACAAATAGTTTCACCACCTTTGTTTTGAAGTGTTTCATCCCTGTGTTGGGCTCTGATTGCGCATGCGCAGTGAGAGTGTGAACTCCTCAGCATTAATCTGATTGGAGATTGAAGACTTTTAACCACTACACCCCAACTTCAAATGAGTTTTCTCGTCAGTTTAGAAACACAAGAAGTCATTTGATATAAAACATGTGCAGCCTGATAGTTTATTCTTGTGTAGAGGTTAAGTTAAACTCACCCTGAGTTTGTGTGTGTGTGTGTGTGTGTGTGTGTGTGCGTGTGTGTGTGTGTGTGTGTGTGCGTGTGTGTGTGTGTGTGTGTGTGTGTTTTCCTCGCTGAGCGGAGCTGCAGCTCTTCTCTCATTTCCACGCTGAACACGCAGCGCAAACAGTGACAGCGCCTCATGTGACTGTTCCTTCTCATTGAGTCCACCAGACGACAAAGAGCAGACTCTCACACAGCGTCAGAGGAAGAAACACACACACAGACACAGACACAGATACACACACAGAAACACAGACACAGACACAGATACACACACAGAAACACAGACAGACAGACAAAGAGAAACAAGTTTTATATTAAAGTTTAAAGATGCCGCTGCGCGAAGAACTCCTGAAGTCCATCTGGCACGCGTTCACAGCTCTGGATGTGGACAAAAGCGGGAAAGTGTCCAAATCTCAGCTCAAGGTAAACTTCTATTTCATTCGTTTCTTTATTTTTCTTTATTAGCTGTGTGAGCTGAACATAAGCCAAGCAGGAAACTCGGTGCCAAAGTGTAGTCCTTTGTGTGCATCCACATGTTTGTGCTTTATTTTGAGCGCTTTTCTTCCTGCTCTTGACTTTGTGCGTCTCAGAACCAGAGACGCACCTGTGGACAGTTTGACTCTGATTAAAGACAGCTAATAACGTGTCTCTAGCAGGATAAACAACCAAACTACTGTAAATACTCTGTTTGATTGATTCAATGAAGAGTTAAGAATTGTGACGTAATTTTAATATAGTTTAGTTTGACTTTAAAACAACAGGGAGGTAGAAAACTTAGTGTGCTGGACAAAGTGTTCAGGCTAGATCATTTACTTGAATAAAACTACAAACACAACTAGGTTAATACAAGTAAACCTCCTCTATAAACAGGTTAATGTGTGCATAAAGTTAAAAATGAACTAAGAAGGTTAAAGAGAACATCATGTCACATCTCTTTTCCTTATGAGATTATTTTTTACTCCAGTAGAAATCTCATCACTTTGAAGTCCAATGAGGAGTATGACCTTATTTTTTTAAGTAGCCAAAACAATGCAGACCAATGTCTAATCTTACAGACAGTTTCTATCATCAGGTTATTATTACTCGTGTATGAATGTAAACATTGGATTTAAGTATTGGAGTTCAGCTCATTATGAAATACTGAGGGTATAATAATTATTCATTAGTCTGCTTAGTATTATCTCCACTAACTTACTGATTTTATTTTGGGTAGTAAAAAGTTGAAAACTAGTAAGGAAGGCTGTGTTGTAATGTGATGCAAAAGGATATGATGCTGTATAATATGTTACGATGCGGTACTATGTGATGCGGTACGATTGTATTGGATTGGAAAATCTTGGTTGTCCCTAAGGGGAAGTTTGCATCAGAGGTCCATATACAGGATCTTTACACATTTTACACATCCTAAAAACAGCACAAAGACATAAATATATGTGATACGATGCACTTTGTTTTCCCCTTGGAGAAATTTGTCTGGGACTCAAAGTGATGCAAACATCCAGCTGCTTCCACGGTATGAAGAGTAAATAAATAAAAACAACAGAAACAAATACAATCGACATGTAAACAGAAAAGCACAGAGCCTAATGTCAGAAGGAGCCCAAAGTGACACATTCAAATTACATTTTATGTCCCAAACTGTAAACAATTCAAAATGAACTCAAAAAAGGGAAACAAATCTTCTCATCTATGAAGCTCAATGTGATGTCTGCTAGATGATCAACTCATTAAAAAAATCAATAAAGCTGTCAGATGAATGCAGTGAAGAAAAGAGTCTGACACCGTCCTCTGACTTTAAAGGTTTAGGTATTGAGTAAATGTGCAGTTACATCAACCAGCGTCATGGTGATGGTTGTGATGTTGACACTTTCAGCGATTTGTGTAAACTGAGTCAGTCTCCGAGTAGACTGGGGCAGAAGTGTACTTGACATATTTCCTGTGGATATTTCGTAACATGTATTCAACTGAGAGACACACCCACATTACTCCAGCGGTGTGTCGGCCAATCATTTACTCATCATCATCAATTTAAGCAGGAATCAACAGTGAAGGTCAGGTTTGTAGGTCGGCTAACTCTGAATCTAAAGATGTACAGCTACTTGTTTTATATCTCCAAAGGACCAGTTTCAACACCAGACAGGTGTGCTCAGTGATAAGAAAGATCTGATATGTGAAGCTGTCTATCTTTCACTCACATACTCTCCATAAACATGAAACATAAACATGATTGTTGTTGATCGTTTCTCTCAGCAGCTCGAGGTTCAAAGCTTCTTACAGTCTGAGAGAAAAATGTCAGGTGTCGTCGTCAAAGTTTGTCAGCTGGAGACAGAAATGTTTGGACTTACTAAAGGAAGGACAACGAGTCTGATTAGAGCCGCTGTTGAGTTGCATTATGGGAAGTGTAGGATGTTGTTTTTTCTTAAAGTTCGATCCACACAAGGAACTAAAAGGGGAAAAATGTCTCAGTTTCTGCTGCAGTGTATAAATACACTGGAGTCATATCGGTCGGGTCTTAGTTTATTTATTGCACACTTAATAAGCATTTAACTTTTTTTTAATCTATTATGATCATATCACCTTTTCACTGAGGAAGAGACGAGGCATGACAGTCAAAATGTTATGGTACCTGACGAATTTGATTAAAAATAAAAAGACAAAAAAGTTCTTGTAGAATTTTAAGATGATGTTTTAAAAATGTAAATATTAGTGAAAAGCTGCCAGGAGCTGCCGCTCAGTCTTCACAGCTTTTTTTTCCCCCCTCCACATGTGACAGGTGTTATGATGCATCCCCCCCCCCCGACAGCGTCTCTTTATTCGGGTGACTTGTTCTTAGAAAATTCTCGGTTCCTCAAATTGAATGCTACTTCTGAAACAAAGATATGTCAGTCCATTGTTGAGAAATAAAACCTTCATGAGGAGTTCATTTAGGTTCATTTCCCCCAATGAATGAATTATTACTGGATTAGTTTCAATATTTTTCAATAAATCATGAGGCTTCATTTGAATGTGATTCTTTAGTCTGAGATAGGACAGAGGGTAGAGTCAGTTTCCGTTATTTATATCTCACTGATTTATTTATTTTTAGTTCCACTAAATGTGTATTCCCGTTGAAATGTTTCAACATGAAACACTTTGGGCTTCATGTTTGTATGATCATGTTTTGGTTGGACCGTTTAAGAAGTGACCTCAGTCTCTGGAAGCCGAACATCACCAGACTAATTCACACATACAAATGAATCTTAAACCTCTCTGTTAATTGTTTGGTTTCTAAAAGGACCAAAAATACAACCATTTTGATTTAACTTGAACTACCGACTACTGTTGAATACTCAAAGTGATAGCGGATACTGAACCATCCGTTTTAATGGCAGCCAACTTTGAGGACTTTTGCCTTTATTTGGACAGGGCAGTGGATAGAGTAGAGAGAGTCGGGGATGAGATGCTGGAAAGAAGCTGCAGATCAGACTTGAACTCAGGCCGCCCACTTGGAGGACTACTGCCTCTGTAAATGGGGACGACCTAACCGCTAGGCCATCTGTGCCCCCAAAGAGTCATCATTCAAACTCGCCCTTTTTTAGTTTCAGGGCTGTTATTAGCCCGACCTGAAAGAGGATGACATCATATCTGTCTGAACAGAAGAGGGACCAAGTGCTTCAACCAGAGAAACTAAAACCTGAGCTTGCAGATTCATCATGCTCACTGATTCTGGGCTTTCATAAACACATTTCACACTAATAATGAAAACGACTGTTATGTTATTCACCCATCAATGACTAACAGAGGATGTTTTCCCATCTTTCCAGGTGCTGTCCCATAACTTATGCACAGTGATGAAGATCCCACACGACCCTGTGGCTCTGGAGGAGCATTTCAAAGACGACGATGAGGGTCCCGTCTCCAACCAGGGATACATGCCGTACCTGAACAAATTCATCCTGGATAAGGTCGGTCAACACTCTGTGGAGTTTTACACTCCTGACAGGGTAGATATGGGACATTGCTGTGAGGAGTTTGCACGTTTTCCTTATACTTTCTTTGGTTACTTCAGCACACGTGTCAAACACTTAATGATGAATTCTCCCAGTGGGTTTAAAAGAAAGTAAGGTGGAGATGCACCAAAGAGGAAATAATATCAGTCAATGGGTTTGACTTCTGTAATTTCTGTTGGGAAGAGTGCGTCATCGCTCTGTGCTGTAAGTGACTCCTCTCTTTATCTGGAAATGTAGACAGTATCACAAACTTGACCTTGAGCTTACCAGCAGCAGTGAGCTTCTGCCTTGTTTTTGTGCCCAGAGTTTTGTCTCAGAGGCGGACTGAGTGAACCATTTAGAGCTTGTTGTGGGAATGTTTACTAAAAGCCCTTTCCTGGTATAAAAACAACAGAAAACCATAATGTCCATCCAAATTAAACTAAAACCGGGCATCATTTGAAGATTACACAGCAAAGGAGACCGCTCTTTAACTTTATATGCAAATTAAGGCTCTATCATTGAGAAGTACATGTTTGCCGTTTCTTGACTTCCATTAAGAAGTTCACATCCTCATATTCAAAACAAACTAATTTCCCCAAATGCTCATTTGCTTGACATTTGGATTTCCTTTGGACTTCACTCTATAGAAGTCCCTGAAAGAGCTCTGAAATCCTTTTTTATGATTCGGATAACCACGGTGGTCATCACACCCGGAGGCTAATAGGTGATGCCGATCAAGAGCGGTTTTATCAGGCGGTAACAATCCATTGATTGACTCACAGTATGAGTATAGAGATGCTGACCCTCTCTCTATTGTGTCCAACGGGCATTGTTCAATGCTGAGCTACACAAACCTCTTTATTGATCGCTGAGTCGGCTCATTCAGCCTCCTGTGTGTCGCTCTGTGATGATGTCAGAGTGGGCCACAGCTCGATGGGAGGGCTGGTGATTGTGTAGCCAGGAAACATGACTAATTAAAGAAGCCTGTTTGTTTTTATGCCGTCATGAGGAGCACTGCCCCGTGATAGAGCTCGCTCTTCTCACATGAAGATGTCATCATGAAGAGTGTAAGCTGTCACCATGGCAACTTCCAGAATTCTATTGTCATGATCAACCTCCTCTGAAACTTCTCGTATATTTAATGTGTTGGTCCTGAAGTTTGTTTGTCAGAGTTTGTATGGTTGTTCAAGTTGAAGTGGCATTCAAAAAAAAATAATCATGATAATTGATAATATTTATGGATTTAAAACCGTTTCGACCAAGCGGCAAACTCTTGTGATTTAAAATGAAGCCAATGAGGAAAAGCAAAAAAAATGCAGTTTTTTGAGTGTCCAATTAAGGCTGGCTGCAAAAGCCCTTCATTCTTACCCAATGTACAGGGGGTGATATTTTATATAGCTCATCTGTTCTGATTAGGGAAAAGAGAAATACCTAATTTTTGTATGCACATGCTGGATGGACTTTTTTGATCATACGCAGACTGAAACACTGGCTCATTCTTATCTACAGGTCCATCTTAGTCCTAGTTACAGCCCCATGACGTTTTGCCTTCAGTATGAATGTTGCAGAGGCTTAATTGGGGGACAAAGTCATCCTTCTTCTGCCGCTTTCAGAGGTAGTGACAGAGGCGCTACAGGAGCAAGACTGGATCGTCTGAACCAGCAGGGGAGCGCAGCGCTGTGTGTGTGTGTGTGCATGTCTGTACCGTCCTCAAAAAAATAAGTTTCAGGTTACATAATTTACATATTAAGCAATACTACAGGTCTGTTGGGCAGTGGGCCCACCAGAGAATAAACCTTCATAGAGGCAAATAAGGTGGTGAACAAACACATCTGGAATGACCTACACAAACACGACAATGGACATCATGTTCCTCACATTCACACCGCCTTGGACGCTCTGTGCCACGCTCTCTCGCACTTCCACACCGCCTTCATGCAATGTGAATTCAAAGACTGTGACACCAGTATTACATCTTTAAGAATCAATATGAATCTCTGAAGGCGTTATGACGGCGGGGCTTCATTACGGCGCTGTAGCGGCTCTATGACAATGAAACAAGAGCTCTGATTGGCCAGACTGCTGTCAACACACATGTGGCCAATCAGTGCTCCCGTAGATGCTCTGAAATCTACATATATGTGTCTCTTCCCGCTCTCTCTTCCCTCGGAGATCTGAACTTTGTATTTTTTTTAAATTTCCCTTTACTTGTTGCTTTTTGTCAAACACGCAGGCTGCAGCTGGCACCAAGTGTTGTTATGGAAACACCCTCATGGTCAGAGGTGACTCTTCCGTCACACTTTTGCTAACCAGTAATGATTTTTTTTTTCAACTTCTGAGCAACTTGAGGGTTTATTTTTTATCATAAATGTTTTGTCACTGGTTTCTTGTTTCCGCTCTTCAGACATGAAGTGGATTCTAGAAAGTTGTACGACGTGTTTTTATTGGGCAACAACGTGGCATCAGTCAGGTGAAACTGTGTACAAATCACCCCGTTTAGAGAAATGTACAACTCTGGATTCAGGTTCAGGAAAAGAAACATGACGTCACTTTTACGTTTCTTTCCGTGCACACTCAAACACAACTGTCCCACCCAGCCATTGAAGTGGAGGTGACCTGGCCAGAGGAGAGCGAGGGCGTCGGTCAGTGCATTGAATTGCTCTCTCTCCTGAGGAAACTCCACCCGGTCACACAAGGAAACCATGTATGTGAATGTGAATGTGTGTGTGTGTTGGTGAATGTGTGACCAGAAACTTAAAATACATTTTCTTTTTAAAGGTATCCTACGTCAAAAGAATCGAGTTTCTAGTCCAGAAACGAAGCAAAACAAAGTGATGTCAAAGCTCAACATGTTGCACTCTGAAGATTAACAGAGCAGCAAATGGAAACAAGTGAAACCAGTGATCCTCTGTGGCTCTGACATAACTCTCTGTTCATGTGGGTCAACAAAAAAGAGCGCTATGTTTAGCTTTGTGAGGACCTTAATGAGGCAGCTAATGAGGACATTTCATAATGATTAATCGGTCGGGCTCAAATTGTCATGGTTTCATGAGCCATTCCCACTTCCACTGATACTTAAAACTACCTAACAAACACTAAACCAGTAGTTACCAGAAGTAGACATGGTGGTAGTTAAGGGCTACCTGCGTGTATGCTGCTGATTTTTTTTTTCCCATGAAGAAGAACTGATGTATATACATTATTTGGGGCATTTTGTTCCTTTTTTTTTATTAGAGTTGAAATTCAGGAAGAGAGAGAGTGGGGGTAAGGACCACAGGGCAGATTCGAACCTGGGCCGCCCGCTTGGAGGACTACAGCCTCGGTAAATGGGGCGTGCACACTAACCACTGTGCCACCAGCGCCTCGAAGAACTGGTTTTATTCAGAGTGTATAAAATGTAATCTTAGATCAGTGCCACATTGGAGGCAGTACCTGAGGCATTTTACAGTTTTGGTAACAGTATCATAACTACATCAAACATCTGCAGATTGTTTTGGTGGTTTCACGCCTTGAAGCACTAAAAAGGCCTTTTCATTTCCTCTTTTTTAAATGACTTAATTATATATCATGTCTGAACACACACTGCTGTCCTTTACCTCCTGCTGTAAAACGCTGTGATTTAAGAGCTGATAGTCCTGTTTAACCCGTACAGGCATTTTCATTGTCTCGCTGTGTTTTCAAATCTGACTCGTCTCGTCTCGCTTCGGTTTTTCTGCTCTGTGGAGTTTCTGTGTGAGTTGTAAACGCTCAGATAACGATGCTGAATCCTAATGAACATGTGGCGGTGGAGCGGCAGGCTGACAAGGCTCTGATTGTTTCTGCGAGGAGACTGAACGAGTGAATGAAGGAGAGAGAGAGAGAGAGAGTGATAGAAATTACTTGGAGGCAGAGAAAGAGGGCCACAAGGACAAAGACAAACGAGACGAGCATGACACAACAATGTGAGACCCAGAGCTCCTCTTTCTAACAAACCCAACTTTCACAACCTCACTGCTGTCATCCTGTCAGCGTCTCTCTCTCTGCTCTTAGTTTGTGCTGACTCATTCAAAACCTCCCGTTTAAAAGCAGCAGGATGACACAACGTGAACAGAACCGTCCTCATCCTCACAAAGGAGAGATCCTCACGTCAAGTAAAGGACAGAGTAGATTTTTATTCAACCCATTGTCTGGCCTCCACAGTTTGAAGTGTTGAGGGGAGGAGTGTTTTCACAGCGGCATGGTACGCCACCCAGAATCTATCTTTAGACCGTAAACACCACCTGTAGGCTGAGAGGAGAGTAAAGTTCCCCCCCCTCCTCTGAAAAAGAGAAGCAGCTGTGTTCAACTTGAGTTGACATCAGTTCAATTTGTCATTCTAACTGAACATATAGTTTAAACTCTGCAGGACTAAGGGGGACTTATACAATCCCTCAAACCATAAAAAGCATCAAATATCAAATTAAAATGATGTAGGTGTATTGCAACAATGCTTACAGTTATTGTGAAAAAAAAAAAGCCTGATCGATTAATTGTCCAGCCGATAATATCAGCCGATAGTAGCATATCCAGTGACTATCGGTATTGGCTAATTTATCACAGATATGTGCCGATATTACTCGATTTATTCACCAGTCAATTTATCAGATATCAAACACTTTTGGGAAAGATATCTAATGAAGACAAGACGGTCACTCAACTGGAAATTAACTGCACATGTTCGTGCTTGACACTCTGGAGGGTGATAATGCTTGATGTAATCCATATAGCGCCCTCTGCTGGTGAAAGAGAACTGCTAGTGTAATACAATGAAACTTAAATAAAATGCTATTTGACTTGTAAATAAATCCAATACTATCGGCGCATATCTGTGAAAAAAATAGCCGATACCCATAACTATGGATAAGCTAATATCGGCTGATATTGTCGGCCTGGCAAATTAATCGGTCGGGCTGTAGCTAAACTTGTGCAGCTTAATGCAACAACTTGAAGTTTTTGATTCTTTTTAAGAGAACTTGGTGTAGCCATGTGGTCATTTTTCAAGGTTGGTAAACTGATGCTCTTGAATCTTTTTAGGATTTGTGAACTGTTTTCTAGTGACTGCAAATGAATTTACTAGTATTTTTTTGAAAACAGTGACTGCTTTGATCATATCGAGCACAAGAAGTTAAGTTGTAAAGGGATAAGTTTCTCTTTCTGCTGTAGTACCACTACTAAAGATCTTTATATCTGGTGTTTATTCGAGCAGAGAGAGAGGAAGGTTTGCCTGCACATTCACTCGAGTGCCAGAAAACGGGTTTTTTTCATCACGACATCTCGACTAGAGGCCTTCTTCAGATGATTATTATCACCCGAAGTCACTGTTAAGAAGGGTTCAGAGTTGAGGTACTATCACCATTCAAGCTGAAACACAAAAGAAAGAAGACTAACTGAAGGATTCAACTTCAAACTTTATTTAAAGCAAACTTTAAATAAAGTTCTGGAGGGTTTTGGTTATTCTGGTTGTTTTGGATATTTAACACAATTTAATTTCTTTAACATCCAGGCTTTTCACACAGGCCGGGCCCTCACCCTTCGGCCCATACAATGGAGCGTTACATCAGATCCTGTGCAGCTTTTAGAAAAGTTCACTCAGGCTGAATGACTCTCACACTCAGCGCAGGAAATAGTTAAATCAGTGCGAGTTGTTTTGCAGAGAACCACTGACTCAGTCTTCTGTTCACGTTGACCAAACTAATATGGACCATACTTCATGGTCCCTGTCTAACCTGTGATGAAGACATTTATCATATCTTACCTTCCAGTTTTTATTTTTATTTTTTATTTTTTTAGCTCAGAGTGCTTCAATTTGAAAATATTTTCAGAAAGGCTCTAATGAGATCACCGGGGCTCTTTTCCAAATGTAGGATATCCCCATATCCCCCATATTTTTTACTCCTACGGATTATGTATTGTACCCACATCCTCTTTGCTTCATATCTGCTGCGGTGAAAACATTCTCACGGCCGTTGTCAACAGACTGTTGTCATAGAGACGGGACGAACGTGCAGCGTTTTTATTCTCAGCTACTCAGCGCACAGTCAGCGCTTTTCTGCTCAGTGGACACGTGTCGCAAGTCTTTTTATTTTGCCTTTGTATTTATTGTTTGTCCAGCAGCCAGTATTCAACGATTCAGATGTGCGTATATAGAGTCATGAATTTACTGAAAGACCTTTCATTTTTGTTTTGGGATGTAACCAAGTACGTTGAACAAAGTAGCCTAATGAGTGCAAATTTGAAATACCTGTATTATAATTGAGTGTCTCGAGTTTATGCAACTTTTTACATCATCTTTTGGAAGAATGTACTTACGACTCCACTCTTAGTGTAGAGTATGTTCACAGTGTCATTGTACCTTTAAATGGTTTGAAATAACTGACTGCTTCTGTTTGAGATGACGGTCATTGTAGTGCAAGGACCTCTTTGTTATTTTTATCTCTTAGCAGACTCCTTGTGGTGTGTTCATGATACATCACAATGTTGTTCTAGCTGCAGCTCAGATCGACTCATGATGCTTTTTGTAGAAGAGATAAAAAAAGTAGAAACATCAGACCTGTCCCGTGCTGCTCGATGAACAACTCATCTGTTTTTGTAGCTTTTTCTGTCATCTTTAATTTGTATGACGGCTGCTCGGACCACAACAGTAAAAACCACACCACATCTCTCACAGCATCTTTGCTAATATTTGGTTCCTTAAGTTGTTTTGGTGTCTTCGCTGGTGGCTTGTTTGACGGGACAACTGCCAGCAGGTCGAGATGTGCTTCTTGACAACATGACTGCTCGCTCGACCTGCCAGGAGTCTCCATGGCGATGCTCCTGGTTCACTGGCTTGAGGAGAACAGTTCCTCTCCAAAGAACCAATTGTACCCTTTCAAGAGCCGTCCTCACATTTGTCTCTGGAATTTGAACCCTAGAGATTTTTTTAAGTTTCTTTCCCAGAAAAACAAACTCTCTTTCACTTGAGTTTGTGGTTTCTCACCATTTTGAAATTCTAGGTTATTGTAAGATACAAAATTAAATATTTTGAGAAGCTGACTCATTATCTTGAGATGCTATTTGGACATGCTCAGTGATTTTTAGTCATCACTGCTTAGCATGTGGATGTTTAATCTGTGCACTCTTGGTATTGCGTTTGTGAGATGTGAGAATTTACCACCGTCCCTTCCTTCCGTTTTGTAAAAATGTAAATTATACAAACTTTAGTGAGGTTTTAATTCAATGTTTATGAGTTTAAGCGGCAAACCTAAAGCAGAAAAATGTAATTACCTGTTGAAAGTGAAAACTCTGATTGACTGTTGTTTTATTTTGTAATCACTGAAAACATTTTAATGCTGCAACAACATCAATGAGTTACTAATAAATGGAGTTTGGACCAGTTAGAGAAGTTATGTCATCCTTTTTGAGGAGTATTATACTGGCTGTCTTGAGTTTGGAAAAGCTTGAGATAAACCCCGCCCCCTTTAGACACATGTTATCCACCTCGTGTACAGATGCTATAGTCCTCATAACGAGCAGCCAAGGTTAAACTCCAACTCTTTGCACTTTGCTGCATGTCATTCCCCGCTCTCTCATCTCAGTTTCCAACTCACTCCACTGTCACTGTCCTCTCTCGAACAAAAGCATATAAAGACAAACCTTTTGGGGGAAAAAAAAAGGAAGAATATGAAAGTTATGTACTTCATGTTAAAATGTTACATCCGGAAATGTTGGTCATTTCTTACTAAGATGTTAATATATTCCAGCTCACAGGGTTTTATTTGTTGTCTCTTGCTCCCTACGATTCCTTCCTTAAAAACAAACCCACAGTTCTCCCTTGGTGTCTCACAAGAAACACTGACTCACCGCTGTTGCTGTTGTTCTGCTCTGACTCAGGTGACGGATAACTTTGACCGTCAGGACTTCAACAAGATGTGCTGGACGTTGTGCTTCAGGAAAAACCTGGGCCAAAGCCAGCTGTTCATCTCCAACGACGACGCCTTCAAGATCTGGTGCATCTTCAACTTCGTGTCAGAGGACAGATACCCGCTGAGCATCGTCACAGAGGAGGTAACTGTTTCATTAAGTTCACCGTGGATCACATCCACCTCAAGTTCATGAAGCTGTACAAAGGCGATCGTATTGGGTTAGATATATGGATACTGAACTCAAAGTTAAGTTTGAACAAATATCAGCCGTGTTGTCATGAATGGATGGTTGAATTTGCATATAGAGACCCAGGCTGTAAGCATGTTTAACGCTGCTGTAAAGTTTGGCCTTCTAGTGTTGAGCCTAACAGGGATCAACTCACTCTTGGAGCCAGTCTCAAGTGGACACTCTAGGAACTGCACTTAATGTTGGCTTCTATTCTACAGCCTAGGAGGTTGCAGCTTGCCTTTAACATAAATCTAGATCGACATCCTATTAAATGCAAACATTTGTGTCTTCCTCCTTGACACATTACTTCTAAAGATCACACCCGAACAGGCTCAAGCGTAAAACATTACCGGCTCAGTTATATCTTATGAAGCAAGACAGACCCCGTACGTCAAGCTTAAATACATGGGGGACTCTGGAATTGTTTTAAAGCTTTAATATAATAATGCCAGCACGATACTCGACATGAAGTGTTTAATATAAAACATGTTAAAACACTTTGTTGTTGTGTATACTAAACGTCTGAATGCTTCACTGAAATAACATTTCTGACACAATTGTGTGATCGTCATCCGGAAACGGTTGAATCTAACAGGAAGTAAACAAGTCATAATCGGATCAAACATTTTATCAGATATGAGAGCAACATGTTTCAAACAGGACAGTTTTTTTTCTTTTCCATAAAACCTGTTTTTTTTTTGGCTAATTTGTTGTAGTGTTACAAGAACAAGAAGAATTTACTTGATCCACTCTCAGTGGATAGCGGTGTAAACTTGCTGTGTACTGCTGGATGAATTTCATAATTTAACTTGATCAATTTTGGCCAGTAACCGTTCTCTATTCCTCTAGAGTTACTCTTCATATAGGGGGAAGTTATTAATGTAAATGTCCTGATAGAATAAATCCATACTTGTTCTGGTTTCCAGTTTGAACTTCCCTCTTCAGTAATAACAACTCATTGAAAAGGCCATTTGTTCATGTCACAGTTAAGACCTGACGTGGAGCCGTATTTCTGTTGTCTTGTCGAAGGCCACGAGCCGAAACGCGTCGCTCTAAATTGTTAATAAAGTTGATCTTCTTACTCCAAGTGTTGCTGGAGCATTTTGACCTCTTCTAAGCCTTTCACTCTTCATGCACCTTGTCAGTTGGTGAAGTTTGTGCCAGAAAATCCTCTTTTTCTCCAGTCTTGTTGTTAATGTGCAGCTTCACTACTGCAGCAACTGGCCTTCTGAAAATATGTTACTCAAGAGCAGAAAAGGAAGTTTACAGCTTCCTGTTCTTTAACAAACGCTGGAAGATTTATTGTTGGGGTGTAACAAACATCACAGCTGAATCACAGGAAGGTTTGTTTGCAAAAGAAATGAAAATGTATCCTCTTCAATCAGCCCATGTAAAGTTGGCTTGCAGGACAAACACAGGATCTGTTAAATGTTCTTTGGTGGGACCTGTCTGTTGGACAGTAACGGTGAAAAAGAATTTCCCCTCGGGGACAATAAAGTCTAAAGTCTGTCGTATAAAAGAACAGCTGTTTGAATGAAGTAGAAAAACATAAACCATTTAGCCTTGTGTGTGCTGTTATCACAGCATCATGTGCTCTTGTGTTTATGAGCTTGTATGTGTGTCCACACTCAGATCGAGTACTTCTTGCGTAAGCTGACGGAGGCGATGGGGGGCAGCTGGGTGGAGGAGCGCTTCGAGGACTACAAGATGCAGCTGATCTCGAAGGAGCAGAGTCTGAACGCCTGGGAGTTCATCAAGCTCATGGGGTCGGGTCAGTTCAGCAAAGGGATGGACCGCCAGACGCTCTCCATGGGCATCAACGAGGTCTACCATGAGCTCATCCTGGACGTGCTCAAACAGGTGAGCAGCACGACACCTGCACACACGGAGCAGATGGTACAGTCTCTGAACCTGATCCTTTACTCGGCTCCATCCCCTCAGTGACTCTGCTAATTGAGCTTTTTTGTTCTCACTCTGCTTTAAAATCAGTCGATGGTACACTGATTAAGAAAACACTGCTTCTGGGGCTTTGGTAGCTGAGTGGTTAGGTCGCGCCCTATGAATGGAGGCTCTAGTCCTCCAAGCAGGCGGCCTAGGTTTGAATCCTACCTGTGGCTTCATTCCCACATGTTATTCCCTACTCTCTCTCTCTCTCCCTGATTGCTGACTCCACTGTCCTGTCTCTAAATAATTAAGGTCTAAAAAGCCCCAAAATATCCTAATTGGAAAAAGAAAACACAGAAAAAGTACGACTTTCTGTATCAAGTCTTAAGAGAGTGTGTGTGTGTGTGTGTGTGTGTGTGTGTGTGTGTGTGTGTGTGTGTGTGTGTGTGTGTGTGTGTGTGTGTGTGTGTGTGTGTGTGTGTGTGTGTGTGTGTGTGTGTGTGTGTGTGTGTGTGTGTGTGTGTGTGTGGGGGGGGGGGGTCATATAAAGTCCAAAAAAATGCAAAAGATAAAGACATGATTGCAGATCATTTTTGTACAAACTAGTATCAAAGTATTTAAACTTACCCTGATGGTGTCCTCCTTGTTTTTTCCTGCAGGGCTACATGATGAAGAAAGGTCACAAGAGGAAGAATTGGACAGAGCGCTGGTTTTTGCTGAAGCCGAACGCCATCTCGTACTACGTCGGCGAGGACCTGGCTGAGAAGAAAGGAGACATTTTACTGGATGGGAACTGCTGTGTAGAGGTGAGATATAGATTACATGAAGAATATTGTCTTCATCTCCAACACAGACCTATCCTTAAAATGTCAGGGCCTTTTGTTGTATGATGGGTCAATCAAATCATCCATCATCTACTGTATACCGCTTTTCCCGTTCAGTGCCGATCCCAGCTGTCATTGGGGTTACACCCTGGACTGTTCACCAGCCAATCACAGGGCTGACAAATAGAGACAGGCAACCAGTCACGTTCACATTCACACACAATTTAGAGTCACCAGTTAACCTAACGAGCGTGTCTTTGGACTGTGGGAGGAAGTCAGAGTACCCAGAGAGAACCCACACATGCACGGAGAGAACATGCAGACTCCACACAGAGAGGCTCCTGTCAGACAGAGATTCAAACCAGAAACCTCCTCACTGCCCAATGAAATTATGTATTTATCAAAGTATAGTGAAGTCAGCCAACAAAACACAATAATTTAGCTGTTATGAAACATACGTTAGTCTAAAATGTTGGATGTGTTCTCAGATTGGGTTTCTCTATTCCCTTGTTATCGTAGATCAGTCATGGTTTAGCAGGAAAGCTGTCAGAAGGGTAAAAAAGACAAAAGCGATTGTGCAGCTGATTACTGTGTTGCATTCTTTGTGTTTCGCTCCTCATATTGGATCTCTCAGCTGTTCTTGTCTTTGTCTGGTGTTTTGGCTGCAGCCGCTACAAGATAAAGAGGGAAAGAAATGCCTCTTCATCATCAAGTCGTCGTACAAAAGCTTTGAGATCAGCGTGTCAGACAAGAAGAAGAAGCAGGAGTGGATCCAGGGTGAGTGATGGCGTGCATTTATTCACGTAAATAAATATTCTCAGTTATTATTCCTGTTGTTATAAATTAATACTTGAATGTGTTGTTGTTGTTGTGAACCTCAAAGTTCTATCTCAGTGTCTTCACTTTAATCTCACTGAAGTCAGACTACTCATTAGTCGAAGCTAAATGCTTAAATTACATTTTTGGTCGTCCCTCCAAATGTTGCGTTGTAGATTTTTCATTTGAGCTTCGTGGGGAAAAATTGGTGATTAAATTCAATCCAAACAAAAAGTTCTTGTGCAACATCGATATTTTTGAACGTATTTAAATTATCATGAAAACTTGAGCAGGACTGTAAAATTATTTTAACCAGAAGAAGAGAAAAAATTAGCCAAGGTTTTTTCTCTTCCTCTTCTTTCAATCATTCCTCTTGGGTCTTTTTAGGACCGTCACTCACTGATCGTTTCTTATATTGCTTAATTTGCAGATTATATTCTCAGTTATTAAATGTATTATTACAGAACGTGACATCTAATTAAATCCATGAACACTTCATTATACTTGTTCAAAGAGAGAAAAGACTGAGAATATACATACTCGTATCTCGTTTGAGGAGGAAGGGAGAGAAAATTTGGCCTCCAAGCGTAAAAATAACTCATTTGATCATCAAAAAGTAAACTCATTGACTGACTGTTTCTCACTGATCTGTAGGCTTTTTTTAAACAGTTTTTTCCCCTCATAGAATACTGTGAAACCTTCAGTTATATTTAAGCCTTCATTAACTATTGGGACTTCAGCTTTGAGTGAAATCAATGTTTATGTTTTCTTTATTTTTTTGTCATTTTGCCTCATTAACAACAAAACAGATCAGAGACGTTCTTAAGTATCTGAGGTCAGTAGACGTTGAGAAAGAAAGTCAAAACATATCTTATCCAACATTGACCTAAACCCTCTCTTAGACGTAAAATTCCTTATATATTAACATCAATGTTTTCCATTAGTTTAGTTTTGGATGTTGTGAAAGAAACTGCATTTGAAGATATTTTTGGCAGATAAACTAAGTTTCAGCCACTCTGTAAACTCTGGCTTCTGTTGGCTCTTCTAATAATGTAGAATCATCTTGGCTGCTATGATACAACATGTTAGTATTAGTGCTGACTCAGCCTTCTTAATGACCGCTGGCATCACAGATGTGTCCCCTAACTAACAAAGTTTGGGGGACATGGGTAGAGTTTGTTGGACTATTCAGTCCCACCTTCTCAAAGGTAGTACCATGGATCAGGCCCTCACAGTGTGGAGAAATGTCTCCTCTTCTCTATTACATGTCCAGCATTAGTATAATGTATTTGTGTTCTCACAGCCATACAGACCTGTGTGAATCTGCTGCGTCAGGGCCGGTCGGCGCTGCACCACGAGGCTCGACAGAAGCGCCGTGACATGCGGCTGAAGCAGCAGGCTGAACAGGAGGAGCTGGAGCTGAGGATGAGGGAGCTGCAGACGGCCAACGAGGCCAAACAACAAGAGCTGGAGAACATGAGGAAGGTAAAGAGACGATATCCATTTAGTGTTCCCCTGTGTGGATCCAGTCTGCTCAGGAAATGTCTGGTACATTACCAGTTCTCTTAAGTAGTATCCTGGATTTAAAATAGCAGCGTGGAGGTGTTTCTTTGACACGAGAAGGGCGGGAGTGGTACACGATCTACAAGTCGTACAAGGAGGTGGATCATGATCAGATAACGTGTCAGACATTGTTGTATTTGGTAAACTTAACGTCTGTCTACAGCGACTCCAACATAGATGTCATGAATGTAACTTGTTCAGGCTTTATTTTTTGCCTGAAAGAAAAAAAAATTGCAACCCTTGTTAAGTTTCTTTTCCACTAATACAATTTAAAATAACTTTTAAATGGATGAATAACATAATGTACAACGGAAGTGATAAAAGACGATCAGGTTTGAGATTTCTGCAAAAATCCAAAAAAAAGATAGGTCTCTTAATATCGGTCTGAAAGCACCCTGCTGTAAATCAGTAATTTGTCAGTCGAATGGGAAGAAAATATTGGAACCTGATACAAAATATTAGTAACACATTAACTAGATAGAGGAAAAACAAACATTATTTGTAGATGTAAGTTCTTGCACACCTGGGAAAAACCAGCATGTGTGTTTCTGATACAATAAATAATCAGTCCTGATAGATTACATACATTGTACATTAGATCCTTAGCTTTATCACAAAGTAGACGAATCATGGCTGGCATGAAAACGTCTCTCCTCTTCTCATTCAGAGATAAGACAGTTCTGCACGGTTTGTATTCTGATCAGCTGCAGCCTCTACATCTCGTATCATCACAACTGCAGCTAAAAATAAAGTGTCAAATGTGATTCAACAACATTCCTCAGAGGTAACAACACACCTTACAACAAGAGCAGATCTGTTAGGCGTGACAATCATTTTACGGTGACTCGCTGCTGGTTTAAGCCACACACCGCCGCTGATGGTTTCACACGACAATTAAAGTAGGTCACCTAAAAACTGTGTTGGCTCCCCTGAAACCCAGAGCAAGCTCATGAATACCAATAAATAGATCAGCTCGAGCCCTCAGTCTCTGGACGATGAATAGTCTGTCACACGCTGCCAACAGAGGAATGTGTATTGAACCAAGAAGTGGGGGCATTAGTCTCCATTAAACATGTTTTTCCAGGAAATCTCCCTGACTCACACCGTCTATTGACGCTGCTGTGGTGTTGAATTTAGAGAGAATGTGGATTCCATAAATACTCATGACCAATGGCTGCTTCCTGTTAAGACAGATACATGGGGTTAACAGGAAGTGTAAGCAATGCAAAAAGTGGAGAAGTTGATCATCAGAGATGCAATGAATCGATTAATTTTTATGACCATTAATTGTAACTTGATTTTTAGAGCAGTAACCCTCAGCCATCAGCTGGTTCCATCCACTCCATGTAAGGAGTTGTTCCTTTTTGTTTTTTTTGTGTGAAGAAATCTTCTTGGGATTTGAAATGTTGGATGTCAAAAGAACCTATTCTGATGAGCCTTTTCCTTAACGTTGGGATGTTTTATAGACAAAACAATCATTGAATTAATTGTAAACATATTTGGAATATTAATTGATAACAAAACATCCGTCGTTGAAGCCCTATGGTAGATCACTAATAAGGACCAGAGACAGAAAACTGGCAGAGTTAGAGCAATAGACGTGTTACAGCCATCGGCAGGATTGTGCCCACACAGACGTGCAGAAACAGTTTGTCAAACTAGTTCACTGTGTCGTTGTGTAACAAACACTGCAGAAGAGAACAACAGTTTGTCTCTGTCTGTCCACACTGCACTCCCATGAATGCACAACAATTTGCCATTGAGGTGACAGTGGTGTCCTGCATAGATGGCTTTGTGAATGCACAATGAACACACATGCATGGCCACTGTGTGTGTGTGTGTGTGTGTGTGTGTGTGTGTGTGTGTGTGTGTGTGTGTGTGTGTGTGTGTGTGTGTGTGTGTGTGTGTGTGTGTGTGTGTGTGTGTGTGTGTGTGTGTGTGTGTGTGTGTGTGTGTGTGTGTGTGTGTGTGTGGGCTCTTTCTCTCTCACACTTACAAAGAAATATGTAATAGGAAATCTGGCTTTCACACTCTGCTGCTATAAGTAGTAGACTGTCACAGTCTTAAGATGGTTCTCAGCGTGGTGACACAAGTTAGCAGAGCGACTGATCAACGCCCAACAAAACTGGTCACTTTCAATCCATCCCTACTTTTATTTCTGCTTTAATGTGTCGTAATTAAAAATAGGGACATGTTTCCAGGGTTTCACTTCTGTATAAATCTAGCGAAAAAATGCAAATAAGAAACAACCTCAAAGGCATTCTGAAGTGACAAACTTTTGCTACAACTGTAATTACTGACTCTCATTTTTTTTTAGTGAAATAATAACACAAAAGGTCATTGGAAAAACTAACCAACCCACAACTCTACTTCAGAGACGAGGGGACTAATGGAGTCCAAAGTTTAAAATGTAAGGAATGGGTTAAAGGGCTAAAAAGTTACAGACAAAGAGAGAACAGAGAGGTTCTCACACATGAACTCTGAACTGTGTTTTGCATTGATGACTACAACATGGAAGTATCCCTCATTTCAGCAAGAGCCTGAAAAACACAGGCAAGCAGGAGATTAAGAAGCCTCTACACTGTGTGCGACGTCAACCATGTCATCATCTAAACACTGGCTTTATTCTGAGGGTCGTTGAGGACAGAGTCAGCTTAATGTCTGGCTCAGATGATTAGTATATTTGCTGTTTTCACATGTAGCCTGTCCAGACATGTCCAGGAGTCAGTGCATGTGAGAAATGGTCTTTTGTTTATCAATCATCAGTTTTCACAAGTTAAAGCAGCAACTATTAAAATCTGAGTTGTAGGCAGGTGGGAGAGGTATCCTTAAAGGCAGAGAGGGGAATGCTGGAGTTCCAGAACATTTATTTACTCTGTGTAACTTCATGTCTTAAATAAAGATATAACATCTATATGGCTTTTAATAGAGGGACACATTCACATTGGTTGATAGACAGCAAACCACAACTTCCTTCAAACTAAAATGTCTACAGTTTAATTCCCCAAATAGATCTACCCATTCGATCAGATGTTTCAAATTAATGGTGAACTCATAGGTTTGCTTCTAAACTTGCTTCTGTCTACAAGGTAAACGTAACCTTACTAAAATCTTGTCTGTCTATCTTCTGTCCAGGCTCTGGAGGACGCTGCATCTAGTGCAGCAGAAGAAGAACGAAGGCGTCTCCAGACCCAAACCGAACTCCAGGACCGTTACAAGGTGGACCTTGAGAGAGAGAAAATGGTATGTCACTTCTTGTCATCATCGCTCTAGTAGTCAGTATGTCAGATCTAGTGATGAAGCAAGAGCAACACACACACTACTTCTTCTTTCTAGTTAATAGGATTGGTATGTTGTTTGTGGTTAGTACAGTACTTCAATGTAACACATGTCAACATTTGTCAGGTTAGATAGAATGCAAATGTTTGCAGTCTGATTTTAACTTGCTCAGTGCATGTTGATCACCTGCCAGTGACTCTATGCTGGTTTTCTTCACTGATGCCTCCTTAGGTTTCTTCCACACAAACTCTATTTTCAGATAAAGATCTTCTCTGTATTCTTGGATCAATAGGTGCGTCAGCAGATGGAGGAGCAGGTGGCTCAGAAGTCCACCGAGCTGGAGCAGTACCTGCAGCGGGTTCGAGAGATGGAGGACATGTACAGTCAGCTGGAGGACGCTCTGGAGGAGGAGAGGCGCGCCAGACAGGACGAGGAAGCCGTCCGCAGGCTGCAGGCACAGTCAGTAAACCTAGAAATGATTTCAGGCTGCATCAAAAACTCATCATAAGGGCTTTCCTTTCACACTTGCAGAAAATTCCTAAAGTCTCCCGCTGTGAGGAGCGTAATGTGAACAGCCAGGTCAGGGGAATATCTGGAGCAGTCCTCCTGAAATGATCTAGATATTTTGAGGAGTGCAGTTGTGAAAACGGCTGTGGACTTTTGGTGCGTTGCAGGATTGGTTGAGCACCCATTTATTCAGCAACCTAAAACCTCTGAACCCTATAAAGACACTTGCCCAGTTGCCTAAGATGAGTAGTGTCAGAAACCAGTAAGAACTCAAATATATAAGTAGTATCATCAGCTTACCTCATCTCATCACCAAATCAGGCGTCTAAAGAGAGCAACAGCCTCCAAATTAAATCAGCAACAAGAGAACGCAGCCCTACTCTGAGTGGAGAATATGGTTAATCATTTGAACAGTGATGCCACAGCTGTTGTTATGCCCTTACACTTTATTTTCCTAGTGTGCTCATTCTAAGATGCTTATGAGTTTATTTATTTAGTTTAGTTTAGTTTAGTTTAAGCACAAACAAAGCCAATCATTCACGAGCACACAGGTTCAGCTGGCGCCTCTAGTGGCCAGAGTAGTTCCAGCTCATCTGTGTTGTCCACCTCTCACATGAAGCAGGTAACTATTTAGTGCATATTAGGTAAAAATAGACCGTCTATGGGAATCCCGAAACACAAAACCAGCCGCAAACAGCCACTCGGGCTGAATCTCCTCTTTTTTCTTTTTACACTAGTCACAAAGCCAGACATTCAACGTCTACTTCCCTCTCTCTGCTACATTTCCTCCCTTGTCCTTCCTTCCGCTCTGCTGACATTTACTTTCCACCTCACGTTTGTCTAACCAGTAGTGAGCATGTCAGCACCACGGCACTCACCACAGTGCTTTTATTAAAACTAACCGTTAGACAGCTATCGCTCCTGTATCATTCATTAGTATTTAATTCTTCTAAACAGCACAACAAACGAGGGTTATCTCATTTTGTTCCACAGCTAATTAAGTTTCATGTAATTAACAACAGCATAAAAAGTAGATTACAGAGTCAGTGTCATACGAACAGAGATCTTTAATCGTACTGAGCTAAAATGAAATCTTAATACATTATATACTATACGTGGAGACAGAACTAAGAAGAAAGAGACTAAAGCAACTACCCACACAGATTATGAAAGGACATTTACAGTAAGATGATGTCTGATATCATAATGTTCACTGTGTGACCGCTTTGGTTTTTGGTTGTCATGTCAGCAGCACTCTTTGTGTCTGTGTGCTTCTTTATTATCACCGCCTCTCAGGTTCATATTTTAATGTAACAAATAAGGGAATATCTAGTTATTTCTCCATTAATTATGTGAACAAATAACAAAATCTTTGTCAAACTTCATCGGGTATTTTGTTCAATGTTGCATATCTATTTAAAAAAAAAAAAAAAAAAACCTTACATACAAGAATACCAAAAAAAACTTAAGTAAAGGGCAGAGTACACAGGTTCTTTGATAATATGAACAATGAAAATGATACACACCCAGATGTGCAACCTGACCTTACATACTTGCACCATTATCATGCTCTATAGCACCTCCTGCTGACACACCGGCACTCTACAATCCTTTTATATTACCTTGTATATAGTTTCTACTTGAACTAGGAAAACTACGGAGCCCATGCTGTCCCAAAAAGTAAAACATAAAAATGATTGTGCGCACAAGTTAAAATCAAGATATTAACTTTTGCGAAAAATACATTCTTTTATACTTTTTGGGACTTCAGGGGCTCCTTGCAACTGATTTCATAAACATTAGGGTTGACACATTATTGTATACATTACTTATTTTTACTTACTGTTGGCTATACAAGTTTAACATTTTCTAACACTTAGTTTAAGTATTTATTCAATATTCATGAATTCATTTTGATTGTGGAAATTGCAAAAATGTTGGGATTGAACAAAAACTCTTAAAGAGATTTTCTTAAAAAGAAATTAAGATCGAATTTCTGTTAGTAGATAAAAAAAATAATGTACCTTTGTACACATGGTGCATCATTTGACATGCAGCAGGGTCGGCCATTCTGAAAATTAGAAGTGTCACTTCAAACCTTTACTGATTTAGAGTATTTATTAATGCTCTAAACTCACGCATGTTATCATCTGTGTGGAGCAGGTTATTGGAGGAGGAGGCAGCAAAGCGGGTCGAGTTGGAGCAGATCCACCTGAAGCAGCAGCGCGCCATCTCAGAGACGGAGGCGGAGAAACAGGAGCTGGAGAAGGAACGTCTGGCTAAGGAGAGCGCACTGCAGGCTGCCATGAAACAACTGGAACAGCTGGAGCAAGAGAGGCAGGGGGCCCTGGAGCAGTACCAGGTCAGCGGAGTGAAGACATTTTGACTTGTGGTGGTGGAGGAAAGTGCAATGGGCAAATGTTTCAACAGAGTGATTGTTTCTTTAAATCAAATCGCTCTTAAAGGTTACCGATTTGTTTAACTGACAAACCCAAAATGCATCTCACTCACAGGGACCAGCCAACAATTTGATTTAGATTTATAAATAAAACAATTAACGAGGAAGTCCCTTGAGGGAGGGGATACTGTAAGACAAAAAAAGAAACAAAAGGGGTTGGAAAAGAACATGAAAAGGTGCCAAGCCAACCACGTGTAGGGCTTCACCTAAAACTACCAGAGACGGAAAAGATTCACCAAAAGACTGATAATAGGACTACAGGTGATCTCCAGTCCAAACTTTAATAACGAAACCCAGCAGTCTTGACATGCATGGGAAAAAAACAAAAGCTCCTCACCATATCACTGCCCAGTGTGTGTATACCCCTCTCTCCTATACCTGTCTCCTCTAGGTACCTCCTCCTCCGTGAGAACAGATTTCTCTCAGGTTAGCAGCATGTGAAGGAGGAGGGAGAACCAAGGAGAGAGAGAACAGGGCGACACGCAACAATAGGTTCCACTGTCAAAATAACTTTTTTTTGGAGACTTAATTTAACTACTTTCAGATAAAGTTAAACTATTATCACAATAATGTGTTCAAAGAAAGTTCCCTTTCAGTGCTGTTTTAAATTAACAACAGTGTCTGGGACAGCAAACTTATTAATGATGAATGTTTGACATTATAGTAGGATCAACAAATCCTTCTAGAGTAGTGCTTATTTTGACCACAAGGTGTCACTATATGACTACTGGACTAGAGGCAAGAACGCTAATGTGACTTACATCTTGTTAGTTGACTCAGTGTTTCGAAATTGCTGTTCTTAATTTTCATTAATCTTAAGAAGTGTTGTCAGGAAAGAAAGACACCATCTTTGTATTTCCTAACATGTTAATACATGTGTGTGTTTTGTGTGTGTGTGTGTGTGTGTGTGTGTGTGTGAACCAGACGGTGATAAAGAAGCTGACAGATGCCACCAACAACACAAAGACCTGGAAGCACAAGGTGGCCGAACACGAGGGAATGCTACGGCTCATTCAACCAGGTAAAGGTTACACACCAACACTCACACTGCTTACCAACAGAGAGCGGTCAGAGTGTGAGACAGCTACACGTCGTCTATGGAGGAAAAAAAAGTCCTCTGAAGGGCTTCAGTTTAAAGTCTCTTCCTCGTGTCTGTTTGGAGTGAACACTCAGTGTGGAGTCTGTGTGGAGTGAACACTCAGCATCCTAAGTTATAACAGGTGATAAACACTAACATAACATCAGGGACTTGTAGACTACATCATATTTTCAATTCCTTACAATTAATTTAATGATAGCACTGCATGTTCTGTTCACTTCAGACCTTTATTGTCCCTGGAAGGGAAATTTGAGTTACAGCAGTGGACAAAAATGCAACAGATAAAAAGACTAACCCAAACCCCGCAAACAAGATAAATAAAACGGTCACCGTGCATGAGAAATGTTCTCCATTATTTGGACTAAAACTTCAAACAAAAACAATGATAGACTGGATTTTCTCATGGCACATTTACAGTTAATAACAGCGACACTTCTTAAAATATAGACTATCTAAGCGTTATTATTTAACTTTTTTATTTATAGAGGGACCATGTATATTAAACATAAATGTTGCCATTCGACGCATTGTACCAGAGTTAGCTTAGAGCTAGTTTACACCTGCAGTCCCTCGGCTAATAATGCTGAAAATACAGTTTTTTTGATTCTAAAAATCAACTTAAATTGGGATTATCAATCATTGTTATTTGTATTGTAGTATTTATCCTTGTGTCATTTCTGTTTCAAAGAGCAACAATTATTAACATTAACATTTCTAATGAAGGTCCATGTGATTCCATACATCAGTAATACTTAGAAATTAAAAAAGTATTAACACATAATAGTCTTGAAACCAGGTTGCATGGTGTTGCAGTGCACCATTGCCTCACAGTGAGAAGGTTCATGGTTTGCTTCCTCCCACAGTCCAAATACATGCTCGTCAGGTTAAGCGGGGTACACACTACAAGATAATCGGGCCGATTTTGGGCCCGATTCCCCCCTTCCGACGAAAGTCAGCAAAGGCCCGACTATCTGATGTTCCAAAGATTATCTTGCCAGATTCTGCTATGATGTGAGGTGTGTTAGGAGTGATTTTAACCTCCCCGATCTGCCCGGAAGACGATCAGGGCCGCTCCGATTTGAAATAGTAAATATTAAACGTGTTCAATATTTACAATCGGAAATCCTGTGGTGTGGGGAGAACACTGAGGACGGCCGAGCACGGACTCTGTAAATTATCATGTTGAACGTAACAATAGCCAATAGGGAAGCAAGCTGACAAAGCACAACAAACATGACCATGGCGACAACAGCAATCGCGAAGCATAAAGTTAAATGGATGTCATGAATGCAGTACCAACTTGTTGATTTGTGGCAACAACATGATTTATATTACGTGTCCTGTAAAACAAAGCACAATCCAACTGACAAGGAAAGGAGTTTGACCAACATGTTTACTGTAATGGATGTACCAGCTAACAGCTAGCCACATTTAGCTTGCCAGTCATGTTTGTTTACTCTTAAATCGCGTCTGACCGCGCAAGAATACACTTAGCGATAGTCGAGACTCTGGATGTCGGCGAATGAATCTGTTAGTGTGTGGTGTGCTGAGTTGATCGTCTCGTTGCACACCACACACTATGAGATCTGAACTGTTAATCGGTCAGGATTGTTGTCATGCGTGGGGTCTCTCACGTTATCAAAATCGTTTAAGATTTTAAAAATCGTGAAGTGTGTACCAGGCTTCAGAAGGTGACATGTGAGTGTGGCTTGTTGTCTGTGTCTATATGTCAGACCTGTGATTGACTGGTGAACAGTCCAGGGTGTACCACTACCTCGCCTCTCACCCAATGACAGCTGGCCCCTGATATGTCTCAGACTATCAAAAACCTTAAATTTTTAAAAACAGACTACATTTGGACATTTTTTATCCTGAGTGTTTCAGAGTTTCCACATTTATCTGCTTGAATTGTTCTTTCCCCAAAGCTTCAAACTGACTCCTGCCATGAATACATTTAACGGCGCTCTTAGTCCTACTAATTTCCCAAAAGAGTCAATTAGTAAAATTAGTAGAGGAGAAACAACTCGGCTCTGTTTTCAGCCCACTATGTACAGTCTGCTCAGTCAAAGCCAAACAAGGCTGAAAACAAAACATGAGATATCTGAATTCCTCAGATTTTTTGGCTGGAGGCTTCATAATAACCATGTTGTTTACTACAAAGTAAGATGATGCCTTTAATACAATTAAAATCAGAGTATTAAAACTCTGCTGGTGAAAGAACAACAGCTACACATTTCTCTCTGTTGAAAACAAAGATGCAGCAGAATAGTGACTATTAGCTATATTGGCTAACAAGAATGGCTAACTAAATATAATGTGATGTTAGGGCCGAAACCAACGATTTTGATGTGCTACAAACCAACAGAAAGTGTTCAGAGTGTGAGACATCTGAGGAGGTTTGAGAGCTTAAAGTTAGCTTAAAGTCATTGGATTGAGCTATTATAACGCATAAGACTTTTAATGGCATATTACTCTCTGATGTACGTCGCTTTGGATAAAAGTGTTTGCTAAGTGAATTGTAGAATTGTATTAATGCCATTTTTGATGCTATTTTGGGTCTTTTACAGCAGGTCACGTTAAGATTTGAGACATTTATTTTAGCAATGCTCGGCTTTAAAGGACCACTGGGTGACTTTTTAATCCTGTAGATGTCGCCCTGGAGCACCATCATGAAACCAAAACAAACTGCTGTTTGGCGTCACCTTTGCTATTCTTCCTCTCTCCTGCAGCGACACAACTCCAACCCCTCTTCACTCGCATTTGCACAAAGGAGTTATCAATTAGAACACACCATTTGCTTGAGCGGCAATTGCCTGTGTTCTGTATTGTTGTGTTAGCATGCTAATGTTAGCACACTTTGGTTAACTCGTAGCTACTTATTGCACATAAATTGACACAGAATGACTGTGATCACACACTGTACGTGACATCCAAAGAGACTCATTTAAAAAAATACTTTACACTGAAGGAATGTCATTTTAAAAACTGGACAAAACAAGTAGTTTCATTGCTAAGCAGCAGAACAGACTCCAAGTGGCATTTAACAGATACTGCTGTCTCTGCTTATTGGTTAGGGAATATCAAACAAATCGCTTTCCCCTGATGAAATGAGTCAGAGTAAAGGCAATGTTTGATTGAATATGGAAACTCTGAGAAGATATGACAAGTCGTGCTAATATCGGCAAACATTTTGTAGTTGCATACATGATAACTGTCGCTTCAAAGGGAAAAAACCTGCTTGACCTTAAAGCTGCAGAATATCCACAACTTTTCAGATCCAATAACAAAAAATGTTTATGGGACTCAATGAATGTTGCTTTAACAATGGATATTTAGGACCAACTATTTAAGGTTGTAGTTAATATTTAATGAAATAGTCTCACCTCAATGGTTAATGTGTCCTGTTTTCTCCCCCCTCCAGGTTCAAAGGGACGACAGATCATCACCAACTGGGGCCCAGCAGCTTTCTCTGATGGGGAGCTCAGTCTGAGAGAGAAGAAATGGCAGGAGTTGAAGAACCAGGAGAACCAGGCCCAATAGAAAGCCCACCTATAAGACCTGAATCATGAACATGTGAGCGACTCAGAAGAGATACAAGAGAGGGCTGCTGGAAGAAACTGGTTGGGAACTGAATTTTCAGTGTAATTCAAGTGCCAGATCTATGACTTTTACGCCTTCTTAGTATCTTTACATCATAGGGGCAACTCTGTGTAATTTTAAGACGACTTAGATTCAAAGAGCAGTACACAGACTCCAGTCACGCTTTTACATCTTAAGATTTAAGTTCACTAACTCCATCAAGGATCCAACATAAAATACTAAGTCAAGAAAAGACAGAAATGCTGTAAATCATGAGGGTTAGGGGTTAGTCGTTTAATAAAGTGATTTTTGCTGCAGTTTAAAAAGAGGATCAGTTGTGTATTTGTCCAATGATTTGTAAAGTTGCTGTCAAAGTGTTCAGGATGTAAAACTGTGGTTGTGAAGACAAAAGGAGCTCATTGGAGGAAATAGGCTCAACGATATTAGACTTTCACATTTTATTCTTCGTTGCAGAAAAGGAACTTTGCATTGATCTAGCAGTTATCGAGTACTTCCTGCTTTAATAATCCAACACACCTAACATACTAGAGGTTTCAAATGTACAGTAAGGTGACTCCATTAGCAGAAGTTGCTATATTTGAATGATGGAGCAGATTCTCCATGAAAGAAACTATAGCAAAACTATAGTAAACAAAATAAGCATGACGCTGTATAAGGGCAAAACTACTGATTGAGACAATGAACTCAAAAGTAAAATATTTACTAATGTAATAAATCAAGTGAGATTTGGGGTCATTTTCCCGCCCGGTTTCATATATTTGCACTACTCGTTGCAACCAGTTACGTCTCCCCCTGCTGGCCACCAGAGAGGATAGAGGTTTAAAAATCTTTTTATTTTATTTTATTTTCTTAAAGATGTGCAGCATAGTAATGAATGGAAAAGAGTGTGCACATCACTACCTTTTGATCTCTTTCACCTTGTAGATTTGAATCTATGAAAAGCACTACTTTCCTCCGATCAGGCTGTTGTAAAGTGAAAGACAATGTGAAGCTTAACTTTCCTTTCCTGTGACTATTCACTCTTTGGGACCATTTTTAAGTAGAAATTCTCTGGATTTTTGTACATCTTTGAACGATGTCAGTATTGTCACGGTTTCTGTTTTCTTTGCTGACCTGAAGTTGTTTGAAGGCATTATCAGCAGCAGTGGAGGACGATGTTTTTTAAATGTAAATCATGTTTAACAAGGCTGTCTACTACATCCTGCAATTTAAATATCGTGTATAATAAACTAAAATCTTCTATCTTTATAATCAAAAGGCTGTTTTTTTAATCTCTAGTTTGTCTAAATTACGTCCGTCTCTTTACACCGTCCTGCCTGTAAATGCTGTTTGAAATACGCCATTGTAGCTCGAGTCTCACCCAGAAAACAACAACTAACTGCAGAACATCTGTGCTGTAACCGTTGACGTCTTCGAGACTGCCATGAGTGAACAATGATTTCTATGTAATGTTTTTATAAATATGTAAAAAGCTTTAGACTGAACTGTGTAATAAATGTGTCTTTAACAACCGGCTTACTGCAAAGACTATTTTCTCCAACGCTCCCGCAAAGCACATTTCAGTGCAATAAAAATAAATATTAAATCAAATATTTACATGATTTACCGACAGTTAGACTCAACCAGAGGTGGTGCCTGCACAATTTCAAATGTTCCATCGTCTATCAGAAAAAGATTGTCGTTACCTTTGATGTCCACCAGAGGGTGCCAGAGTGCCATAAACACCACAAAACTAGACAAACGCTCATTGAGAAATTCAGTATGTCTGATTGCAGAAGACAACAGATTCATGTGGAGCCACAGTTTCTGTCAAAGTGTAGTAAACATGTTGGCTTCAGATCAGCTGGGGACAGAAAAAATGCAGCGACAAGGTGACCACTTTCCATGACTTCATTGTCCAGATCTTCCATTTTCCAAAATAAAGTCTAATTTCTTCATTTCTGGCCAATACATACATGCATATCTTAAGGATCATGTTTTGTTTGATGATTTTAAAGTTGTAATGTGTAATCTAATTGTCATCCTCTTTTATTTTTTAAGTGTGGCTGATAAAGGATTTAAAGTAATTTTAGTTAATAGGATTAATAAGGACAACAAGGAGTGAAGTGTCCTGTCATTCACAGGTAAACACTGCAGAAGTGTTTAATTTGAGAAACTCTGGTTGGACGTTTGGAGCGGTATTTGTCATGTATGTAATATTTAGGATAAGGTGAGACAGTGGCCCTAGTAGCTCAGCTAGCGCAGCCTTCTTCCATGTAACATTGTTTATACTGCTGATGCCTGAATTTTAGAACCACACCGCTCATTTTTGTATTTTGTTATTTTATTGAATTCTTATTGGTGTGCATTAGTCTCTCAACGATTTTATAAACTACTTGTCCATCAATAACTTTTCCGCACTCTTGTAAAGCACTTTGAACAGCAATTTAATTTGTCTGAAAGGTGCTATATAAATAAAGTTTGATGGTTGATGATGATGATTTAAGAAACACATAATCTAAAACAAACTCACAACATTTCGGTTTTATCAGCAACTATCTGTTGAACGATCATTGTCAATATTAGAGCTCAAATTACTAGATAATTAATTGTTAAGATGACTGCCCAAAAGTTGTATTGCTTTTTAACTTAAAAAAAAAAAATTGAATAACTGTTACAACGCTAGGGTCGTCTGAAGCACCTATCCGAGTCTCAGCTTCTTCAAGTCTACTATCGAGTTTTTAGGCAGTTTCATTCAGTGTTGATACTTTCTCTTCCAATCGCTTAAATCCATTTTTAATTTCTGTCAGAGCGGCGTCTGGATCTGTGCTTCTTTACTTTTCTCTCTTCTGTTTTCTGGTCGTTACTGTACTCATGCAGATCAGCTTTCTTTAGGTTTATCTGCACTTATTTCTTCCAGCTAAACTTATTTGAGAAAGTGCATCGGTTTGCTCAATTCTCTGATAGCGTGGAGAGCTTCAAGCGTCAAACATGCTCTGATTCGGGGCGCTGGTGGCTCAGTGGTTAGTGCGCATGTTCCATATGTGGAGACTATAGTTCTCAACGCGGGCGGCCCAGGCTCAAATCCCACCTGTGGCTCCTTTCCTGCATGTCAGGAAACGCGGCTTCTCCTACGTCCTCCTGTTAGCTGTAGCACTAGCCGCATGTAACGCTCGGTTCTAGCCCCCCTCGATAAAAATTTGTCAGTGCAACGTCGTTGTCAGTGTGAGATCACTGATCTAAGCCCATTGGCTCGTTGTGGCAAGCCCTGCAGCTCATGTTGAAATTTCCGAGAAGCGCGCTGAGCAACTGACCAATAACGACAGAGCGGATCGGTAGACCAATCAGAGCAAACTTGGCCCACGTGGGGTCTAACAGTGTGGGCTCAACAGAGTGTAGCGAACGGACTCGGTGCGTAGAGGGAGCAAGGAGGAGCAGTACATCAAAACAGACACTTTTTTCGGACTTTAGCTATTGTGAACGGACAAAAGTAGGTTCATAGATTAAATATACGAACCCCAAAAAGGGCATAATATGACCTCTTTAAAACATGCTCTGATTCAAAGCTTTTAAAATATTTAGGCGCTTAACAGGAGGCAACTTGGCAACAACTACATTAGGCAGGTAAAGAGTGCATTTTCTAAGTATGATAATTGTTAGTCGGAGACTTCCAAAAGCTAACAAATTTAACCACATATTTGATGTATTTGAACTATTTTGATTTCAGGCTCTATTAATAGATCCCTTGCCGTAAAAATGGTTAATGATTTTTATTGTTAGAAACTGATAAATTATGATTGATATTTAAATACAGTTCCTATGAAAAGGATTTCTTCCTTTTATATCGAGTCGACTACACTGACCGAGATCAGGAAAAAAGAGAAAAACGATCTTGGTTTGCTTACATGAGCACATGAGAATTATTGTGTCAGAGCAGCTCAGACTGTAAAGGACACAAAAACTAATAAAGCTGCCATTTTAAAACCTTCCTGTGATGAATAAAACAGGCCTCAGAGGTGCTCTATGCAGGTTGACATGAAATGACAAGTGTGTGGAGGTTCTGTTTGGCAAAGACCCAACTGTGACGCTGTGCTTTTCTCTGTTCAGTCTGCTCTGACGTTAAGCATCTAATCCTGACAAGATCCAATACACATAAAAGGTTGACATTGCCAGAGAAGAGAAACCTTGTAAAATCTCTGTTTCTAGATCAGCCCCCCTCGAATGATCCCCAACAATGTTAATCGACTCCATCCTCCGTCCGTATCGTGCAACAGTCGTTAATTTGAGTGAGACGGGGGGACAGACCAAACAAACACACAAAAATACATTCCCAAAAATCTGCTGTCCAGATGCGCTCGGCACATACCACAGCTGCACTAACACTGCTATATTCAAGAAGATCGCCTGTCATTAATGCCAAGTGCCGCACCGGATGCGCTCAGTCAAACCCCCCCCCCCCCCCCCCCCCCGATACCCCCATAACCCCCAGCAGCGTCTGTATCCCATCATCCCACTCTCTCTTAAACATCCTCACACTCATCAGCCCGAAGTTATGAGGCTTGTGGCACGCGTGCTGCATTCCTGGGAAGTGATGCGAAACAGAAATGCATTAAATTCTCGATCTGGAATCCATCGCAGGGGGTGTATGTGAGTGCGTGGGTGTTTGTGTGTGTGAGAGAGCGGGAATGGGGGGGTTAAGGTTGGAGAATAAAAGGACAACGCTGGGTTAAGGGGTCTCACTGCCCCCTCGAGCACCAGAACATCTGAATTTACAAAGTGTCTGAAGGCGTCTGAGGAATTCAAAATATATAGGGTTTGAAAGTTTTAGGAATTCTGGGTATTTACAGCGAATGGGGTTCTCGGGAGCCCCGGGGCCTATGGAGGTTTACGGAGCGGTACTCTTGGGACAGTAAAATAAAATGCCTGCAGTACATTTACCTTCCTTCACAGTATCGCATATGACAATTCATAGAGCCCAGGGGTGTATTAGCCATATTAAGAGTTCAGCGAAGCATCTGGCGAGGGAGTAGACAAAAATAGCATATCACTGGATCTTCGCATCACAGATTTCTATGGAAGATTAAAAGGTCCCCAAAGAATTCCTGTAAGGGTCAACGATGCAAACAGATGTCCTCCTCCGCCTCATAAAAATGAAAAACACACAAAGTGGGTCCAGAGAGGGAAGAATTAACAGCAGCATTCCACTTCACACCAACTTCACCGACTATCACTGACTAAAGGTGGTGAAATATCAGCTTCAACCTGATTTCACCTGCATGTCATCCCAGTTCTCCTCATGCATATCACCCTCTTGACATTTCACAACACGCCATCAGAATTTGATTTGTGTAATTTGAGACAAACACCAATGAGTGAAGTTTTTAGTTTCGTGAGGTTCAAGGGTGCAAAGAGACGGAATTTGGGACACAGGATCTGGGTCCAATCAGCGCATCTGACTGAGGTTGACTCTGCACCCACAGGAAGGCCGAGCCAGAGGGAAATCAAACCCATCTTTCTCAATTGTTCATTCCAGATATAAATATCTTTTGACAATGAAAAGCGCCAAGCTTAAGATGAGCTGTGTGCCACTCTGACCTCCCATTTGTATTTTTGACCCTCATAGGTGTGAGGTTAACATGGACACATGTAGATGTTTATGCAGACACACACTTACTTACTATATAATGCATATTCATGCACTTTCAATTACACACACTTACATGCATGCTACATTACTGTCCACACCTGTTTCGTCTTGCAGATATAAATAAATTGCACACCAAAAGTGATGCAGGCACACATTCAAACGCTTGAACACATTAATGCAGCAAGACACACTACTACACACTAGTTCACACCCACACAGAGGAACAGCCTGATATGAACTGAACTGCAGGTTCGTCTTTGCGGTGTGTCTATATCTGTGATGTGATGAATGATTTACGTGACTAAGCAAAAAGACTTCAAAAGCCAATGTCTCATCCTTTCCCTCCCCCATGAACACAGAAGAATGTGTGGCAAGGAGCAAATATAAAACACAAGTTTTTCTGTGAAAAAACCCAGCAACCCCCATGGACTGTATTGCACTCCCGCCAGCTAGTTATTCCGCTTTCAGTTAAAACTGTCTCTGATCACGACTGCGCCAAGTTTGGAGCTGGCCTCCAACCAGAGCATTGTTTACCCGCATCCTTCTTAATTGCACAGAGAATATGATATCACGCTAAAAATACCAGCGCGCAGTGGGGATAAAGGAAGCGTGTCAGCGAGTCAGCAGAGCTCCACTTAACCAGGTGAAAGGCCAAGAGATGGATGAGGCGGTGCCGAGGCTAGCATTACCTGCACGCTCCTGTATCATCAACCCTTCCCTAAATACACACCCTTTCCCTTCCTCCAGGATAAGTGTGTCATTAACATGAAAACCAAAGCTGACTTTTATTACCACAGAGCAACACTGGCCATTTTGTTTACCTGTCTAAAGCGAAACACAGGCTCAAAGGAAAGACTGGCCCCTTATGTTAACTGTCATGTTCCTCCTGTAGGAGAGACACCAGCCTGGAGCTTCACTACTCCACTTCCTCCCTCGTTTGCCTCGACAAACAACGATGCAACTATGCAAGTATAATGATGACAAAGGTAAAAAAAAGTTAAAAGATCAACAGGTTAAATTCTAAGAGCCACTCAACCTTGGTGCGTGCATGGAGCGGGATCAGATTTGAGCGTGCAGCTCTGATTATGTGCATGCTTGTTTCTGAGTCTGTTGCTCAATTTACTCCAGCTGTTTAGCAGCTTCTGAGCACTTAAGTTACAAGAGTTCACTTTCCAATCATTATCATCATATCAGGGTCATGTCTTATTGAAACCCGTTGTCTGCTAATGAAAAAAATGATTTTAAATATGTTGCACCTGCGTAAGGAGCGATCGGTGACAAGGCTTTTTAGGGCCTGGTATTTATGTACATTATGTAAGTTCTAATGTGCATGTAAGTTATGGTTGGTGTGTGTTACGCACTATGCATTAGCATTAATATCCGTGTTTGATTTTCACCACTCCTACAAAAAAAAAGATCTGAATACAAATCATTCTACTTGCAAGTTTCAGTGACTATTTTGATCAGATCAAATTAAATCCAAAAGAACATGTCCCACTCATAAGTGTCTAAAAGCACTGTTGTATGTGAAAGACAGCAGACTTCAAAATACTGGTCTTTGTTTTGGTGTGTGTGTGTTTATAGAAAGCTACTTTTACATTGAAAGTAAGAGGACTGTCTGATACAATGACCCTTCACTTCAGGGCCAAACTGACCAGGTGTTTGTTCTCAAAGGAGACATGCACTCTCTGTGCCACTCAAATTTTGTTTTGCACTCTCCAAAATCTTTTGTTTATCTTTATACTTTCATACACACAACACTTCAAGCATTGCAAAAGTCTACATTTAAAGGGGGCTGACTGTGATACATATCATCTTGCAAAAAGGAAAGCAGACAAAATTATTTCAATTAATCACAAACAAAACTGAATGAGCCGATTTGAAATGGGGAAAAAAAAATCAATCTACAAAAAACAATAATCCTTCCCTTTTTAAATTTGAGAGAAATATATTTAATTTATTAAGGTCAACTGCATGGATGAATCAATAAATAAAAATAAAAACATCCAGGTTAAACCAGTGAACAATTCCAAATGAGTACCCAAGCTAAACGCCTCTTCCCTTAATGCTTGTGTGCCGTACACTCTGAACAATAATTTAATGAATCAATTAGTCAGTTGACATTAAATAAATCTTCAACAACAGTAACAATCAATCTATCGCTAGTAAAGCAAAATGCATAAAAGAGACCAGATCAAGGTTCTTCTTGGTCCAACATTTTTAAAGATTCAATATGTCGGAGGTTTGGGCTGCTGGTCAAACAAAAGAAAGAGATGTGATGGCATCGAGGAGTCTGTGATGAGCATTTTTCACAAAGAAAAGAATTGGCAGATTAATTTATAACCTTAATAATTTTTGTTATAAATCACTGTACTTCAAACTCTATTGATTGAGACTGATTATGAACTATTTAATAATGTTAAATGAAAACATGAATAAGCTTATCTGTCATGATCATGTTGTTCCATTTGTAACGCATCAATGACAAAACAAGTGTAATTATCTAATCCTCAGGCAACAAAGACGGGACATTTCCATGGATATTCTAAATTTAGAAACATTCCAGCCCTTTCCCGTCATGTCAATTTAAAGCTTCAAGGAACATAACTGATGAAAAAAAAAAAAAAAAAAAAAAAAAGCACATAAATGAGCATTGGGTTACCGTTTTACAGAGCGTGTTGTAAAAAAGTCAAATAAATTCCGCAGGTTACCCAATCCATCTCCCTTGCTTAATTTGAAAGTGATGAAACATGTCTTAAACAATAAAGTTATAATGAGGACAATGTGACAGTAATCCGCTGGCTGCAAACTCAACTTTAACTCCCTGATTCTGATGAAGTGTTATACAAGAGACCAGGGGTCACATTTCAAAGGCTCTGCATCACTCAGTGGGGAGACCGAGGTGAGTGATAGCCAGGGAGACCCGCCAGATTCCGTTTTTTGATCCACAATCACCGCAACATTGTCAGCATGCGATGCATTTCGTGTCAGCAGATGACTCATGGCAGCAGAATGCGATGGAGCAGGAAACATCAGTTCTAATTACATTGGTAACTTCATAGGGATTACTACAGTAAACATGCTATTTTCGAAACACATTTACGGGCCACTTGAGGGACATCCATCTGTTTGAATTGGAGAAGAACAATGAATAAAGCTCCAAAACATCTTGAAAATGTGAGCTACGTTTGCTCTGCTTGTTGCCTTAGTGCAAAAATAAAGCTGGATAAACAATTGTAAACAGGGACCAATAGATCCTCGCATTTATACTCTGTATGAGTTGTTTTTTAACCGCAAAGGGTGATGATTTTTGGACAGATTTATGGTCACAAACAGCAAGAATAATTAGAATTAAAAGTGGCCACAAATCTAGCAATGACAAGATTTTAAATATCTGAAAAGAGTTCGACTGAACAATACCTTTTTCTGGATTGAGTTATATGTACAACAAATGCCTCCATTTCAATAATGTTATTATACAAACCCTAAACAAAACAACAAGAGAGCACAAAAACAATATTGCCAAAAAACAAGTGTGCTGCCACCAGAACATTTTCAGGTCTTTGCTGTCTCCTTCAATGAGTTATGGCCTGATAAGTAGATAAAGCAGCTTTACATTAAAATAGGTGTTCGTCCAGCTGTTTTCCTGAAAATATCTAGATAATCTCAGGAGGACTGCTCCTGAAATTCTTCTGAACAGGCTGTTAAAAAATTCACCTCCCAACGGTGAGACTAACACTTTCAGAAGAACACACTGGCAACCAGGAAACGTAATGCAGCAGTTTAATTACCTGCACAGAGATCTTAGCGGTCACAGGATATAAACGTCACCAACCCTCACCTACTGACTCGAGGTGAATTCTCATGATTATATCTTGCTCACTTTGAATTTCTGCAGAACAAATACTAGAGGGCCTTGCAGGTGAAGACTCCCTGTAAAGTCTGAGTGAAAAATGTGTCTATCTATCTAGCATGTTTAGAGGGCCTGAAAAACCAAAGTGCTGCTTCTAGGTTCTCATCATAGGTCAATAACACATTTTGTTTAAAGAAAAATAATTAAGTAGTTTCAAACTAAAATGTATTTTTTTTAGGTGGTGCAACTAAAAAAGACGTTCACTTTCTATTCATGAGACCAACCCATCCGGGTACTTTGCCCAAACGATGCCGGCCACACCCCTTTCTGGGTGAAATCATTCCATCTGAACGAATGACGGTTAATGGAAAAGTTGGGCTCTTTACCGATTTAAAGTCTTAAAAAAATCAAAACCATACTTTAAAATGACAAGTATGAGCCTAAATCTGATGACCAGTGATGTAAACATTTAAAATATGACATTTCTGAACAGAGATCGGCATCATAATGGTATAAAATTAACCATGAACGTGAGTGTCTGTTTAATCTCTCTCCGTCAAACTGCTCAAACGAGTCATCAGAGGAAACAGATATTAAACACCTAATGAGTAATTATTAACCGTGTTACCCGAGAGGGATCTTTATTTTTAAATAATATTTATTTGTTAGTTTCTAACAGTGTTCATAGCTGTAATGGAGTGGTTACAGGTTTAGAGAAAATGAGACATAAACTCTGAGTTATCAGCTGATTTAGAAAAGAGTAACATATGTAAAGTCACCTGGATGATATTAAAACCTTTTGTGTTCATACGAGACGAGGTGTTATATCGAGCTAGCCAACTTTTTATTTTGACATTTATTTTTCAGTAAGAGGATTTGGTGTAGTGTTCCTTCGTTTAGAGACATGTTCACCAACATATTTATGTGATGTGACAGTTGAAATGTTGTTAATACGTTAGTGAATGAATGTGTGAAGAATCTGTTAACAGACTTCTCTTCTGTCATGGAGCGATCGCTGCCTTAAAGCTAGCAGGAACATGACAGCAGTCCCAGAATTTACCACTTTAATCCTCTCTAGTTTCAGTCCAAACACACAGAGCTCTTCTTTTACCCTCCTTTGTCCTTTGGGAATGAAAACCTGATACTAAATTGTGTTTTAAAAATAGTTTGAAGTACAAAAAGCTACGCAATCATGTTTAATTGCACGGCTACCAGTGTTTTCTAATCTACCCCCGATACATTATCAGGGCTTGTTTTCACCCAAACGGGTGCGTGGTCACTCTGGCGAGTCGGAAGTGACGTTCGACTGCTCTTAAGAATAGAATGAATATTACCAACATATTTGTTAAAGAGGACATATTATCCCCCTTTTCCACCTTTTCAAACAGTCACTTGTGGTATAAATGAAACATCTGTGCTGTGCTTTGGTCAAAATACAACATGAATCAAGCACCAGAGGAGGTTTGTTACCTTGTATAAACCAGCTCTCTCAGAACGCTCCGTTTTGGTGTGTGTGTCTCTTTAAATCCAGTGAGCCCCCCCTGAGTTTTCCCGGCAGACATCACTCCTCTGTATCGAGAACAAAAATGAACAAAAGTTTTGCTCTACGATGGGGGTGGAGTCCATGGGTGGAGATACCAGGGGAGGGGAGGGGATTTCTTTTTTTTACCAGAATCCCACTGTGATGTCACAAGGAGAGCACATTTGATAAGGAGCATTTTTCTCTGTGTTGTAAGACTTATGCAGACCACAAACAAAGGACTGGATGGGTTTATTCACTTAGGTTACCCAATATGTGTTCAAGAACATTGTCAAAGTGGATTTCTCATAATATGTCCCCTTTAAATCAGGCATCTGGATCTGGACTACTGGGGAGGAAACAAATGTCCAATAGATCAATATGAAAATCCATATTAGGATAGGATAGAAAAGCAGTTTTGTGGCAGACCTTTTGCCAGGTAAAATACCCACAGCATCAGATAAATGATAAGTGGAGAATCTGAATTATTTACTGCTTTGAAAGACAATAAGAAACCTAGAGATTTGAATCTGCTCAGGGGTCAATATGAGAGTACTGGTTATACTGAGCAGCTAATAGATGTGATTCTGTTTACAACATGGATTTGGAATGGGTTAAAGCTGGAAAACACCAAACTTGACCTTTCCTGAATAATTGTCAGATGATTATCACATAATTAGACCCTTCAAGCCAGTTGGTTACATAAACATCTTTTGCATGTCATTGTTGGTGAGCGTGACTCCAGAGGAGTTTTGTAACCAAGTTAAAGCATTGCAGCCACACTGAGAACCTATTATTAATATTCATAAGGAGAGAAAAGTAATAACTTTTTTGGCCACAATATTTATTTGCGTGGTTGACCGTGCTGCTGATCAATATGAAGCACATCTCTGCCAGATGCTTAGATTTCTGGCTTTAAGAATCTATTCTCCATCTGCACCTCCACCCACTGGGACTTCAGGACTCTCCAAATCAACCCATGACGTATTCGCACTTACAACACAATATGAAAGACAACTCAGAAACCAATATTACCAAGAATGTAAGCTGCGAAACACAAGTATGTGTCAGTAGTAAGTCAAAAAGTCAATTTGAAATGCTGAAATATTACTCCACTGGCAATACGATTTGAAAACATGGCTTTCTGTATCACAGGGTTGTTAAAGCCATGCCTAACTAAGTGATATCTCTGGGGAATAAGTGTTGTTGTATTACGGTTTTTGGATTGAGAATTACTGATGACCGCGTAAATGATACTAAGAAATAAAGAAATCTTAAAAAAGTACAAATTACTTGTCATGGTTTAAGAAGTGCTAACACTGAATGCCCTGTTATTCCTCCATGTTAATCAAAATTGACTGTAAATATTAATGACAAAGCCTGAGTGATGTCACTGGTCTGTTACTGCAGGGGTCTTTGGAGTCCAATTGATGGCTGTGGCTACGCTGACCATAATTTTCAGTCAACCTCACTAAAGGCTGAAAGCCGGAGCTGAGCCAGTCTCTAGCGGACACTTTTTCTCATTGGCTTCTTTTTTTCAACACCACCATGAGGTTAAAAATGTAGTTACTCCCCAAAGGATATACTGTCATAACTTAATAACTCATCATCTGTCTCGTTATCCAGTGCCATCATCAGGTGAAGTCAGGTACGTTTTTTCAGTACTTTGACTTTTGACCTGATACTTGCAAAACTTATGATTGGTCCATTGTACCCAGCTGTACTTTTTGTTTGGTTCAACTAGACAACTATTATGCAAACACAAGTGAGATGGTAAACAAGGTTAAATGGTTAACATTATATCTGCTAAACTTCAACATGCTAGCATTGTCAGTGCCAGCTTTTTAGCATGTTGATGTTAGCATGTAGCCTACAGTGCTGTAACCTCGTTGAGCCTCACAGCTATCCTAGATATAGATTGTAGATAAACACTTTCAGCATGTAATCCCGTTATTTCAAGGGTAACTATTTCTCAAACAAAGGAAATATGGAGCTATTATTGTGGCAAAACTATTTGAATATGCGTACACAGATCCACAAATGCGTAAAAAGATCCTAAGATCATAAGGAAAACAGAACATCTTATGCTTAAAAGCCACTGAAATGTAGCAGCAATGGTAAAATCCCCTGACTTTTTCAGATAAATATTTTTCAGCTTTGTGAAATTTCTTTAGCTATCTGAACATCTGGTGTATGATTAAGTCAAAAGGCATGAGACTGCGGGTACAGTATAAACCATTGAAATCATAACCACTTGTCATGTGTGTTGATATCCGCATAATTCATTAAACACGCTGGAGCAGCGCCATTGCAACACATAGAACCCATTGACAGCACTTTTAAGTGGGACATATGGTGACAAATGGTCAGAACATCAGATTATCCAACATCTGCGGTTTAACAAAGTGTTGAGATTTCTGGCCACAAAAAGTCACTTTCGGGTTTGTTTTGGAACAAAATTTCACCCTCATCCAAACTGATATTCTGACACGCTACTCACATTTTTAACTGTTTAACAATGGAAAACAGGGCGAAGACAGGGCTACTGACAAATCATGTGAGCCTGGAATGATCTTAATGTGAAACACTGAACATTTACAGCTTTCACAAAGACTCCTTTATCATAATAGTGGAAGATGATCCCACTAAAAGAAAAGATGTCTACACCGTTCTTCTGAACTGTGATGGACAGTCTGCACAAGCAGCTGAAGCCTGATCGAGCTTCAAAACTAACCTAGGGTGTTACTCTAAAGAGCTAAAGGTCAGTAGGAGTCTCTAGTCTTTTGAGTGGTGGAAGATACATTTTAATTTATAGACTTTTCTCAGGAAAAGCAGGGGAAGTTCTGGCAGTTACCCTGCCACTTGTTGTGTTTTGCTTCTTTTTTTACAGCTAGTTTTAAGCAAACTTTTGCAACGTTACTAAAAAGTGCGTTACACTAAAGCTAATACTTTAGTTCAGAAGTGCGGATGGAAGCCTTGCCTCCATTGTGGAAAAAACATTGACAACGTGTACCACTGTCACTGTGGGAGGTAGGGGAGCAATAAACACCTGACACATCAAGCAGGAGACAGCAGGAAAGATACTGAATGTCACTAAACACTGAGCGACATTAGCTTATAGTCAATAATAAAACTGAGTAACTTATACATTGACTTATTTAGATAAGGTAGGAGGTATTTCTTCAGATCTACTGGCAGTTTAATTTAGCAACAGTTAAATTAACCTACATACTGAAAAGTTTTCGGCAGTGGGAAATAAGTTCTTAAACAATTTGTTAAAGAAAAAGTAGTAATATCAAAGTTTTGAAATACTCGGGTTACAAACAAAATTTAAATAAAAGCCAAAATACTTGTGGCTCCTTCCTGCATCCCATCATTTCCATTCCCTCCCTGATTTCTTTCCACTGTCCTATATAAATTAAGTCTTAGAAACACTTACATAGCATCTTAAATTTATCTTAAATGCAAAACCAAGTCAAACTAGAATTTCTTTTTTTTGGCAGATTTTTTGCAGTTTCATTTTGTGTTTTCAATCAGTACTTACTTGCATTCAAGACTACTGTGGACAGCAAATAGATGCAGTGTGCCATCCTTGCTTCAAGACAACAGATGTAGAGGAATTACTAAATAATAAGATAACTAGACGCAAGAAAATGTCGATAATTCTACTATTGTCTACATTATAACATACAAAACACAAGGAATCTGCTGGTCACTGATAGAATGATGAATTACTGGCAGACAACAGCGGTCTCCACACATTGGTCATGTCACTTGACACAAGATTTACTTTATTTGCTGACTAAAGGCTCTGCCTCAGATAGACTGTTGAGACATTCGTTCCTGTGTTTACGTGCTGGAATTCACATGACAGGCATCCCAGGAATAAGAGGTCCCACATGTTATAAATTTGAAAGAAATAGTCATAAGCCAGGCTCTCGCTCCACAGAAAAGAGATATTTTTAAATGAAATGTGGAAAATATTTGTGGAACTTGAGAAATGTGACAGATGGGTTGCAATTCAATTTTATCCTAGTTGAAACCAGACTTACTAGTCGGTTAAACAAAGTATTCATATTTTGGCCTTCAATGCCGGTCACATGTAATGCTTAAACTGCAAATCAGCCACCTGCCATTAACTGAGGCTGTATCCATAGACTGGCTGTAGCCAAGGTTATCAGCCTGCTCTCTCCACTCTACTACCCTGATGTAGACAAGCGAAGTGGACGGATAGCATTTCATAGGAGCACACGGTTTGTCAGTATTTTGATGAAGTTGTATATACTGTAGGCTTTGTCAGCTTTGGTTCAGCTTGAACACTTAATTTATGAAGCACCTTCAGAAACAAGGGCTTACATGCTTTGACATACAAGCAAAAGCAAATAAGAACAATGCAAAATAACTTAGTGTTCTGATTGTCTAGTCTAGAGTCTAGTAAACATAGAAAGCTACAGTTTGTTCAGATCATTCTGTTATTTCTCTGGAAGAGCATCAGTCAAGAATACTTGGAACATTACCTTTCCCTTGGGCAAATTGATATTTTCCACCTGTAAGTGGTAAATAACTGATCCTGTATTTTTCCACAAAAAAGAACACATACTGGGATTTTCCGTTGTTTGGAAAGAAAGTTAGAAGAATGTTTGGGCCTCACATTTTAGACAAGTGCATATCACTCACTGCAATTCCAGGGAGTATTTTCTTTCAGACCAATGATGAGCACCACGATGTTGCATACCAGAGGAGGGGAGTTAATAAAATCCCTGTGATTCTTGTCTTTCGATCTCTGTAGTTGTAAAAACACAGAATGAAATGGGCTACTAAAAATAGACCCTGACTATCTAATAATATCACAGTGGTTGGCTGCCAAAGTTGAGCTCACTTTGTGCTCTACTGACCCCAGCCTGTGGAAATCAATCACAGCCTCATCTGTCACCGCACCAAAAACCATATTGTCTTTATTTCTTGAATATATATATTTTTTTCAAAAGCCATTCTTGTCACAGCATTTCAAAGGGGGAAATTAGTTGTCCTGCTGGTTTGGATAAAAAGCCATTAACTATCACATTTGAAGCCGAAATTGATTTTGATTACTACTTAGAGACCCATGACATTGTTTTACCCATGGAGCACATAGAGCATGCAAAGAAGATAGAGGTCAACTTGTATAAGAACGTGAAAGGATCGTGTCAAAACATATCACTGAATCACCTTTTTGGCTCGTGACAAGGGCTGTGTTGTTGCCATGACGCCACTGTGTGTATCTATTCAAGGTGTCCAAATGTGTGACTCATGTGCTTCTTTAGACCCATCAAACCTTTGAGTGCCAGTGGCTTTAATAAAGTCATAATGAAACAGACCTAACATTGGCACAACTTCCTCTTGAAACACAGCCTCAGGAGAAGATGAGGATGATGATTTGTGGGGGTGGTAGTGGTTGTAATTTTGGCTTAGATTGCATCAGCTGTATGCACGTCAACACAAGTTGTAGTCAGAAGAGAACAAACTGGGACGATCTTCCATTACCCGTAATCTGTCAACTGTCAGTTCAGGTCATCAGGAACTGGGTTAATTCATAATAATTTGTCACTTGTAAGTTGCTGTCAGGTTTTTGTTTGGTTCACTTGGTCCGGACTGAAGGAAAATGTGAAAAGTTGTTATCATCAACCTCTGGACTGGTTTGTATACAAACCTATTAAGTAATTAATCATTTCAAAGTCATAAAGACTGAAAGGTAACTCATTGTTTGAAAATGCTGCATAATTATTTCAACGTGGACCCATATTGTGAAATCAAACATAGAAACTGAATGCAGGTAAGTGTATATCTTTGATCTCTGGTTGCATGAAAGCTCAAATAAATAAAAGGTAATGAGCATTTTTAGTATTATTAGACTACAAACGGACATCACGTTTAAAACAATGACAGATAAAGTTAGAAGGTAAAAGATGTGTCTAGAACAAATATATTACAGCAGTCAATGAATTGGTATTGACAACTTTTGCTAATGTTGGATCATTTCAAATAAGAATATCTACTAACAAAAACTGACTGCAAAGTTTTCTCATATTCGTAAAAAAATTGTATCAGAGCTCCCTCGCTAATATACTTTCTCAGCAGATAATTGTGGTCCCTAAGATTGTTTTTCATCTTGTAATTCACTCATCTACATTTTTAAGAAGACACTATTCATGAGCTCTTTTTATTGATGTTTTTGGCATACTGGTCAGGTAGCATCGGTGCTCGCTGCAATGCAAACATGGTGCTCAGTTTCAAGGTTAGCTTGTTGGAACAATGGCTATTTTATTAGGCTAAATAAGTCACAGTACATTTTTTGTGTGTGGAAACTGTCAAACTTACATCATACTGATCCATGAGCCAAGTCATGACCACATTAAACTCAGTAGAGGCCAATGGACAGAGAGTTATAAACCTTAACGCTTAAGCCTGCTTTATACTTCTGCATCGAATCTACGTCGTACTGGCCTACGCCATTGTAAGCGCTACATACTCAGCGTTGGTGAGTCTGCGGAGCCCTGCAATACTCTGCATTAGTTGGCAGTGTGATTTATATGCTAATACTATCACTAGTTTTGGTTACGCAACATCTCTGCTTTCATTTATGTACAGGAAACCATGGCGACTGAAACCAAGTGTTTTATATTGGAGTTGGAGATGATACAAATTGAGAAGCAGTGGATCATACTGCAGTTATTGCAAAGATGAAAAGAGAGGAGACATCAGAGGAGATGAATGTACAGGGTACAGGGCTACAAGAACCTACGGCGTATGCTGCAACATAGATTTGATGAAGTATTAATCAGGCTTTAGAGATAAAAATGGAGAGAATGTGTTTTTAAATCATCAAATGTACGGAAATTGTTTTGACACAGTGTGTATCCAATTGTTCATGGTAATATGCAAACTTTAAATGCAATTAAATGTTCATTCTAAGAAAGGGATGCTTCAAGTTTTGATCCCTCTAAATTTATTTTCTCTGTAAACTGTACAAGTCAGGAAACAAGTAAGCTCTCAATGTGTGTTACTCCCTAAACAGGCAGAACACACTTTTCTGGTTTAGAGTGGAAGGGAGTACAGGTGCGTGATATGTAGCACTCAGAATGATTGAAATGGTCATCTAGAGGTGCACAAGTTCAGTGAAAAGCACATGTTCGTTTCTTTAATTGACATTGCATGCTGTAACCATAACAACACACTGCTAATCCAAATACAATTAGACTAACAACACAACAAATGGCTAACTAAGACTGAAAAAAAAAGCCATTTCAAAAAGACATCTTCAGGATTAATTCAGTGACTTGAAACATTTACTCCCAACTGAGCTACTTCAAAACATACATGGCCCACATATACAGTGTTGTGAACTCCAAATACAACCAGTTTTAAGATAAACATTAAAGAAATGGGAAAACAATATACATGAGGTCTACAAATAACATATCAAGCCGTAAACCTGAGAGAGAGTAAAGAAATAAGTGTATCTGAAATGTCTTCATAATGTTCCTGCAACCAACAAGTAAAGTGGCCGCATTAAATCAAAGTTGAGGTTTGCACTATCTAATAAGCACTGGTCACGCCATTTTGGGGATTGCTGACTCGATTATAATCTCTATCTGCATGTTTTTGGTTTGACTTTCTACATGTGGGGTGGATGAGGTTGACGTGAACTGTCCCACAGTCCCTCCCACTGGGTCTGGCATTCAGGTACAGCTCCCTCCCTCCCTCTATAAAAGTCTCTCATGGTAGCAGTGTAAACTTCAGACTTCAACTCATGGTAAACTCTTTACAGCCTTGGAAAAACAACAACATCAGACTCTGCTCAATAGTACCCAACAAACTTGGATGTGCATCCAAAATTCTTAACATCCCATTACAAGCTAGAACCTGGGGTAAGTAACTTTTACTGAATTTTAATTAAAGATTCAAGGCTATTGTTTAGGATTGAAATAGATTGATCTGATATTTAAGAAAATAAAAAACATTATTGGGATGGGAGTTTTAAGGAGTTTTGGTCTAACAGAGGTTTACATTATTTCATTGGATTTGGGGTGCATTAATAACTGGACATATACTATCAATACTAACTTAACTTGTGAATAGATTTATACACTTTAAAAATTGTCAAACCAGCAAATGGATGTAATACTCCTTTTTCTGTTTAGCTGTTAAGACTATTAAATGCTCAAAAATCAATCACCAGTTGTGGTAGCTGAGCAGAGCTTAACCTCTAAATGTGATTTCCTTCTTGTTTACCACTGACAGCTTACAGTCAAAATGAAATTAGCCCTGCACACTGTCATCTGCTGCTGTGTTTTCACCACTGTCCTGCCACTGGTGAAAGGTGCAACGGGGGAGCTCAACACCAGCTTGAAAAAAAGGTGAGCAGCCTGATCAAGAAGCACTGAGAGAACATTGTGTTCACTCTAAAGAAAAAGCCTCAATAATGCTTCCTCCATATCAGGTGTTTGCTCGTTAATATTCCAGGAATGTTGTAGAATCTAACTATCTTTAAGGTAGATACTTATAGAGTTTGGAAAGCTTTAAAAGTCAGATAATTAAGTTCTGGCAGAGCTCACACAGACACTACATCTCATAAGGGTCCTTGTAATTCTTATGACCGTAAAGCTATGATGATTTTTTTTAACATGATTTCTTGATTGGCTAAATAAGGGAATTTTCTTTAATGTTTCTGTTTCTTTGCCTTTTCTGCAATGCAATTACCTGTGAGGCATTAACATATACATGTGTAATTATAGAAAAATATTTGACAAGTAATTGACTAATATGCAACTGTATTGGTTTTCATGTAAAGAATAACATTTTTGGGGTGCAGACAGTCTTGCAATTAGGTCGCGCCCAATGTACAGAGGCTATGGTCCCCCAAGCCAGTGGTCGGGATCAAGTCCAGCCTGTGGCTTCTTTCCCGCATGTCATTCCCCACTCTCTCTCTCTCTCTTCGGTTTCCTACTTTATCCATTGTCCTCTTGAATAAAGACAAAAAGCCCAAACTAGCTCTTTAAAAAAATAAAAAAATAAAAAATAAATTAACTCTGACTCAACAGCCCTCTGTAATGTACTCAGCAAACTGAAAATCTACCTGCATTGGGTGCTTGGCAGGTGTACATTTCGGATCTTGCTTACAACATTGATAACAGATTCAATATAATTTCAAAAACTTCTAAGCATGAAAAGAAATAATCTCGTATGGTGTTATTGGTGTAATGCTGTGCTGAATGTTAGTAACTTTTGTGATAGTAGTTTGTTTCTGTTTTAACAACCTCTACTTTTCTTTTGGCAGGTTAAGAGTTTGGCTTCAAAGTCGCATGAAGAGAGACCTGGATGACGGCTTAGCGACATCTGATGAGCTGTGCTCAGACCTCCTCGATAGACTGAGGCAGGATGCGACTGAAAACAATGTCCCACATTCACCAAGGTAACAAAAAGGCTGCATTTTGACAACTCTTTTGGCCAAATAGTTATCTGACATTGATTAGATATACTGTAAAAGAAATGTGAAAATAGATTTAAAAAAATGTAAGACATTTAACAAAGCCACTGGGATGGAACGTGGACACTGCAGTAGCACGGTTAACCTCTCTGTCATTAGGCTTACAGCGGCCCTGCATTTGTGAATGTGCTGCTTTTCTGATATTATTTGTTAGACAATAGGTTCGCAAGAAATGTCCATCATGGAGGAAAATGTAGTTAATTTTAGACTGTGGGTGCCAATCCTCTATTGAAAGATTTTCATGAATTGATTAATTGTCAAAAACGTAAGTTTGAATCCTCAACACATTAGAAGGTACTAGGTCAGGTTGAAAAGAGCCTAAAAATTCCTTTTTCTATTTCCAGCTCCGGGCCACAGAGCAGATCCAAAAGGGCAACATCATCAGCAGGCTGCAAACTTATCACATGTTCATTACCCGAACTGATCTTTAAACTCTACCAGAATACAAACACGGACACAGACGAAAGTGCTCCTAAGATACACTTAACTCCCATAGGCTATGGCCGGCGCCGGCGCCGATCACTCCTGGATGTGGTTCGACCTGCCCTCCAGACAGGAAGTCAAAGACCAAAAACAGCGGCTGGGCAGCCAGTCCGTCGACTCAAAAGCAAACTCAAAGAGGTCTAAGACTGGCATGTGAAGGCAAAGGAGAATTCTTGGTTGGGTTAGTTGCACACAGCAGATGAAGACCCCTTAGAGGTTTTATTCCACAGATTTACAACTAGATACGCTGCTGCATCTTTTTCGCTGCCAGAAGATGATTTTTACAGGTCACTCTGATTGAAAGCGAGATATCAATAATGTTTAGGTGCAGCTTTTTACTGTCTCACTCTGAACAAGTGTGTGATTTATGGATGAATTCAGTCCGACATGTGCAGCTTGTCAATTGTGTCTGTTTCCTTTTTTAGCTTCCAAAAGTGAACTTGGCAGGAATAGAAGTAGAAATAGAAGACAATCCCTGAAGATACCTTTGAACATCCCATGTGCTAAGAAAGAACCAAGGCTGCATTGATGGAGAATCCTTTTTTAAAAAGAACTGACTTTACTGGATCCCAAGCTGATACGAGCAGGAGCCTTTAAAAAATTAACCGAGTGTGGTGAACTGCTTGTGAAGTGATTGTGAAGTGCAATGTATACATGTACGAGGCTGAACATTGTCACCAATATGTACCAATCAGCTTGTATGTAATGATATATCAAGCTACCTTATATTAAAACATAATTATATTTTTATACAGCTATAATACATATAATACATGTACCTTTTTGATTTGAACTTCAATGAAGTATCTTAAATGTGTAGATAATTATATTATCCATTATGTGTTTTACTTATTGTTTTAACATGTTTTTATTAATAGCTCATTGGCTTATTGGTTTAACATATCAGAGATATTCAAAGACATTTGTGGATGTGGTATAAGTCAAAAATGGCAGCATAAAACAACTGGATAGTAGTGATTTTGTTCAGGGGTTTTTCTGGACTGTCTATGCTCCAGAATGAGATGGATGGCTTCTTTTTTATAATGAAGTGTATGGATCGATGTGCCAGTAACAGTGTTGTGCTGCCATCTAGCTTTACAGTTGGTTACATGCAACAAAGCAGGCCAAACATCTTTAAAATCAATGCAGAGCACTTACAGTGGTTATTACAAATGTTTTATACTTAGTTTTGAATGTATCTGCTTCTCTATTTGAATGTAAGAACTCTTAATTGAGTCATGATTCAGCTGCAATGACTTGACATGGTATTAGTTAATATGCTTAATTTGTTGTGATGAACATTGCAAGAATTGTAATGGTTTTCAGCTGGCCGTGATGTTGGTCTCGTTTATGAAATAAATGACTGAATGCAACAATGAAAACAAACTGACACTGTTTTATTTTGACTTCACATTTACAATTCTGTTATTGCATTTATGTTTCTAGAGTTGGGAGGCTTGTAGGCAACACACTTCATGCTGTTCTATGAAGCTATGTGTGTGTCTTAAGTCCACAACATGAACCAATGGGGGTAATTCAATTTGTTGGTTTCCTATTTCGTTGATTTTCACATGAATAAACAATCATTCTCTTATTTAACATTGTTACATTTGTGAGTTACTAGGTTTGACCAAATAAACAAACAACCATACACCTTCCACCTCGGCACATACCGGTACCCTTCTTCAGACTAAAGAAAATGTAAAGATGTAGAGCCCAAACGATGAATTTGCCGGCCGATATTAACATGGAACCATCTCTATCGGCAAATTTTATCTCCCATATGTGCTGATATAAGTTTATTCAACTTAAATTTATTATTTATTTGTATATATTTTATATCAATAATTGTTCATTTCTAGGTAAAAATAGTTTGCTGATGCTATTCTGGCCAGTAAAGGATTTTGTTCAACTGTAAAACATATGCTTATCTTATCTTCATTATTCATTAAGTGTTTTGTACATGCATTTCAGGATTAACACAATAAATGTTTGTGTTTGTCTACGTCAATCAAATGCTAAAGATCCAAGATAGATCCAAGAAAAGATATTGGTTGATATATATCGATATCAGAATTTTCTTCCTCCCTAATATTGGTATTGGTATCTGCCCCAAAAATCCTATATCAGACGGGCCCTATACAGAAGTGCGAAATTCAAAGCAATATAACCAAAATGTCACAGTGAAACAGTTGATTAAACAAGTAGATATAAGGCACACCAATGTGATGCTCAGTACGAAGTAATATGACATGCTGTGATTCGGACATATCACGGAAAAGGACCTAATCTTTTCCAATTTAAAAAAATAAAGCACCTCCTTTATTAGCGAGCATCAGTAGGTTGAACAGAGGATTTCAATTTTAAAAGTATCAACCTCTTGGCCAGCAAAGTTGTGAATGCTATCAAGTCCTTATTAGCTGTAAAAGATAAGGCGGAAAAGGTAACACACCAAACGGAAAAAGTACAAATATTAGGGACGAGATTTCCTCTAGTTACCTTAGATGATGTACTAAAAGCTTCAGACCAGAATCTGTTCAAAGGACAGCGCCAGAACGCAAGTGTGTAGTTTGCTGAAGCTCGACGTCATCGATAGCATGAAGGAGACACTGTTCCAAATACTTAAGCCAGCTGAGCTTTGGTGTAGGTTATTCCATTACTAAAAAATATTATAAGCAGCCGGGTCTCAAAAAAACACTGCACAGAAATTACATATTTCTCGGGTCGACATGTTCTTTCCTATTTGTAACTGCTGCATTTCAACATAATTAACTATCTTTTGGCAAAAGCAGTCCACGTTTTGATGAATGGATAAAAAGGAGGAGGATGCTTCTCCTCAAATCAGTAACACTCAAGTGAGGTTTAAGTAAAGCTATTAATAACTTTGGAATTTGACCTTCACTGATAGTGTGCAGAGTAGTCACGCTGTCCTGAAATCACAAACAATTTCACCATATATCTGGTAATATTTATAAAACATCAAAACATTCCCCACTGAAATATCACTGTTCAGCCTCCATGCATCTGCAAATGGTCTATTAAAATCCCTGAGTGAAATCACTTCATTAGATGAGTTTTTTATTTTCACAGGAGAATATTTTCAAAGACGAGGCAGAAAAATTAAGATACACAACATTCAGAAACAGCTCATACTTTTATTTAATTTTGGTTTTATGTGATAGTTCGCTTCTCTTCCCATCTGCTCCTCTTTGAATTCATTTTTTCATGAAAAGTAATGGTAAATGGACTTGAGCTTGTATAGCACTTCTCTAGTCTTCTGACTACTCAAAGCGCTTTTTACACCGCAGGTCACACCTACACATTCACACACTGATGGCAGAGGTTGCTATGTAAAGTGATCATCTGAAGTAACTAATCCCATGCCGCTGACAAAGTAGCAGGAGCAATTTGGGGTTAAGTGTGTTGCCAAGGACACATCAGACATGTAACTGCAGGAGGTGGGTACGAACCCCCAACCTTCCGGTTAGGAGACGACCGACTCTACCAACTGAGCCACAGCCGCCCACAAGTCCTACATGGTCAGTAAAACAACTACTATAGAATGGGGCTTTTTAAAGAATTATTTGGGTCAATAAAAGACTCACAAGAAATATTTAATTAAAATATTTGGGGCACAGATGGACTACTTACACCAACTTAAAGCATCGACGTTAAAGACGAATATGTCGAGTCAGGCTTTACTCGTGGTTTCAACTAAAAGTCGGACAAAAATGTTTTGGCCCCTTGTCTGCATATAAGTTAGGTCATCATGACCCTTTGTGGGATGAGAAACAAAGTTAAATATGATGTGCACTCAAGTGACTGGTCTTACAGTAATCATATCTCATGGAATATTCCTAATGTTACAGAAAGAAACAAAAGAGCAACAAGAAACACTGCAGTATTGAGTGAACATAATATGGGAACTATTTACTACAATAAGGCCTCCAAAACTTATAATCTGCCTTCTCATTATGATTGTAATGCATCACGATCATAAGAATTACATGTAAATGTAAAAGAAAAAGAAGTACGGTAGCTACTGAAAAACTGAGGTGTGGGTGCACACATTTCTAAGAGGGACTTCACTGTTGGAAGACTTCCCATCAACGTCCAGATGGTGGTGTTGTAAGCCTTACACCACCACCTTGAGCCACCCAAACCACAGCTTCACATTTCCGTACTCTATTGCCAAATTTGAACCACTGAAGATCCTTTGTATGTATGACTGATTAAAACACATTTCTGTAAAGTGCCATTTCCCTTGCATTCATCTAAATGACACGATTACAATTCTTCTTCTTTTTTTTTTTTTCAAGATTTACTTTTGGGCTTTTTGTGCCTTTATTCGAGAGGCAGGACAGTGGATAGAGTTGGAAAATGGAGAGAGAGTGGGAAACAGGAACTAACAACTCAGCCGCCTCCCCCGAAAAGGCAACCCAGTCAAAGTGAATCAGACCCTGACCTGTTTCACCACAGCACAGAGGTCAGAAGGAACGTTTCATTAACTTCCTTTCTTTGATTGTCAACACTTCCTTCTTGAATGGGGAAGAAGGAAGTCCTAATCCATAAACAAAGACGCTCAAATTTACCTTAAGATACAATAATCCATACTTTACCGTATGCTTCTTTTCAGACACATATAGACTTAGACTTAGACTTAGACTTTCTTTATTGTCATTCAAACTTGTACTTTACAGTGCAGATAAGAACGAAATTTTGTTGCATCTGGCCCGTTGTAGTGCAGGATAAAAACAGCAGCATGTATTTACATATAAAAAATAAAAATAAGGTGCAGATATAAATAGATATAAAAAATAGACATAAAAAGAAAATATTAAAATATATAGGCATAAAAGACATAAATAAAAATACAAAGAAGGAGACATAAATACCACTGGGGTCTTTGTGCTTGTTCTCTGTGCCTATCGTATTTCATGAAAGAAGGAAGTAGAAATTTTGCCCGCACAGAGAACTACATTTTTTCACTAAACAAACAAAGATGGGTGTGGCCTAACACAGTTTGCATCCGCTTGATAAAGTGACAGAAGTACTTGTGCTTCCTCCAGCACTTCCTTTAGTGAACTGATGCAGAATTTCCTCACACTCACTTGATTACATGAGATTGTAGAGTATGTGGCTTTAGCTGTGTACCCTCTACACTTGTCCAGTCTGGCAGTGAAAGAGTAAACCAGCGGTGCTAGAAGTGACTGCTCTGACAGGACTTGTCTTCTGTCCTCTGACGCCTAACAAGGGTCTCTACAGTCCCTGAGGTGATAACATTGTACAGGACCCTGCAAACAGTAAGTACACTGATGGCACAACTATTATTCTTTCTTCTTCGGATCTTACATAGTCACATCTTTTTCTTTTCATCACTTTTTTGTAGCACTTGTTATGCTTTGTACTGTGGTATCTGGGAACTGAAATACCTGAGCTGTTTTTTTAGGGAATGACTCTCTTACTCTGGTTAACACTGCTGCCTCATACAAAAAGGGGCATCTCCGTGTCCTAATCTTAGCGCTTTTATCTTACAATCCTGTTTGTGCAGGTTTGATGGGAAGGAAAAACATTTATTTTGGACAATTGTTTGGACAATCTGCTGGTTATGAGCAACAGATCTACAAAGTGTTGCTTTTAAGATATTCTACGTGTAAACTTTCTCCCCAAAAAGAACTATCTCTTTACCTTAAACCACTTCTTACATGGTTGTTTATGAACGTGCAATCGCCGTTTTTCTGTATCACACTTCCTTTTCAATATTGGCTGCTTAAGTGTTTACCTTGTGTTGTTGAAAAAAATATTTTTCCTGTTTGTAAAGGAGACACTTGAATAAGAAAGACCAAAAGACTCAACTCACATCAGCCATAGTACAAGAGTGTAAAGAGTATTTGAATGTATGTAAAGAGAATTCTTTCCTCCACTTACTTTTTACTATGAACTATAGGACAATGATTTAGTGTAATGTACTTGTGTTTGTTTAAGCCCATTCTGCACAGCAAACATCCAGCACTGAGTTGATCAGATGATACAACTAGGCTGGGAAGGAACTGTCTAGTCTACCTGGAAGGGCAAGAAGCAAAGTTCAACCAGGGATACAAAGTGATTTTACCTTTTCTCTTGAGTCATTAATAGGTGTGTTATTTATATAAATGGCCATATATATATGGCGGCTGTGGCTCAGTTGGTAGAGTCATTGCCTTTCAACCGAACAACAACGTAATGACTGACCGACGCATTAACCGACAATGTCATCAAAAGCACTTTAAAAGTTCCTCAGGACAGTCATCTTAGGCTAATTCAAATTTCTGATTTATAAATCCTAATTGTTATATTTAACCGAAGATTTTGTTCTAAGAGAAAAACAAGATCCTCCTTTTTTTCTGAGAACACTTTTTATGGTTTCAAACAACTAAAAATGCACTCACACAGTGAGCTAAAAAAAAAAAGAAAGAAAGAAGAAGCTTCTTAAGACTGCAGTAGCCCTTATCTTAGAGAAAATAAAAATACTTTGTACAGCCACAAATACAGTTAAGCTCAAAGTGTATACAAATTTTGCAACCAAAATCTAAGTTAATTGTTTGCTCTGCAGTTGGCAAACGGTACATTCCATAATCATGCCAGAACATGCTGTGCAGGCATTTTCACAAAAATGCACCAAGACTCAACATGCCTTTTAAGGAAAGTCCAGTTGCACACATTTAAGGAGACTGGTTGTATAATGTTCTGTACATCCATTGGATTGAAGGCTGAGCCCTTAAGGGGAACTGCTTGTGTTAGCTTCAAGCATCCTTATGTTTGCATCACATGACTGTTGCATCTGAAGATTCAAAATGTGTTATTGCAAATGGTAAGATTACCTCAGCTGCCACTGTTGCTAAGAAAATTTAATTTTCATTTTAGGGAAATATGAATACTTTAACATTTTGTTATGAATGTACTCTGACCCTGCATATCAGTGCAGAGCTTTAAGGCTTGCAGAAAAGCAGTGTGACTCAAGTTCAACGTTGCAATGTTTGGCTTTGTGTACATTCTTCTGACAGAAAAAAAAAAAACAGGAAATACAAAAACCAACGAAACATTTCATGTGAAACTTTTTCAACCAACTGGCAGCCTTGTTTTTTTGGTACTTCTGTTACTTATAGTTAAGTTGTATACTCAAACTAACAACTTTCATCAACCATTATTTAGTCACAATGGCCCTCACTTATCAAACGTACGTACAGCAGAAAAATGGGTGTACGGTCATTTCCACGCAAAGTTCAGCACTTATCAAGTTTGACGTGAGCGGAGAGTACGCTCAAATCCCACGCCAGGTCTCAGCTTGTGTAGGCACGTTTTCAACTCAGTGTGGACTTGACAGTGCAGCGAATCTGTCTGTGTCGGAGAATAATTAGATCATACTGCAGTGCCTGTTAAGTTTCTTTTTTTACAGTCTATGGTTAAGACAGGCAGATAGAGGCTCACAGATCTACTGCTAGATAAGATATGTCATCTAAAATGTATTTTATATTACGCTCCACCTCAAATGATCTCTGTAGGCTATATTGCTTTTTTAAATGATGTTGAGCAACGCAAGCTGTCAGGTGATTTCATTAGTTGTGTGTTTTATTTTATGGGCACAGGAATATGGCTGCAGAAAATATTGAGACAAATTAAAACAGATAAACTAAAAACAGTTCCAGAGGATATTAAATACAACTTTTTACCTCTGAAATATGAAATATTTAAGGCTACAGAACATTAACATTAGATCATAACTAATGAGATGAGATGAGATGAGATGAGATGAGATTCAACTTTATTGTCATTACACATATACAAGTATAGAGTAACGAAATTAGGTTTGGCATCTCACCAGAAGTGCAAATTAGCAGAAAGTGCAAGAGTCTGTGCTATGTACAGTAATTGAGTGCAAGAGTCTGTGCTATGTACAGTAATTCTGTGCTATGTACAGTAATTGAGTGCAAGAGTCTGTGCTATGTACAGTAATTGCAAAATTTACAGATGTAGACAAAAAAAGTGAATTATGAGGTATATCTGGATGGCTGGATTAATGGGATGCAATAAATATAAATAAATGCTATAAATAAGTAATGTTACAAAATAAGTGTGTTCTTAGGATTATAATATACAGATTAAGATGCAGTGAGCATGCTATACTAATAATATACAGATTAAGATGCAGTGAGCATGCTATACTAATAATATACAGATTAAGATGCAGTGAGCATGCTATACTAATAATATACAGATTAAGATGCAGTGAGCATGTTATACAAGTTTACAGATAATTTAAAGAATATGAACATACTATAATACAATAATACAGATGGATGAGAGATGTGTGTGTGTGACCAGGAGGAGTGATGGGGGGGTGATGGGTGTGAGGTGATATGGAGGGGAAAAGGGGGGTCAGCAGGGTGCGGAGAGAGAGAGGGAGAGAGAGAGAGAGACAGAGTTCAGAGTTCGGGGGGTAGAGTTCAGTAGAGAAACAGCTCTGGGGAAAAAGCTGTTCCTCAGTCTGCTGGTTCTGGTCCGGAGGCTTCTGAAGCGCCTGCCGGAGGGCAGGAGGGTAAACAGTCTGTGGGCAGGGTGGGAGGAGTCTTTAAGGATGCCACGAGCTCGCCGCAGACAGCGTGTTCTTTGGACATCCTCAATGGCAGGAAGTGGACACCTTGTGATGCGCTGGGCGGTTTTTACCACCCGCTGTAGCGCCTTACGGTCTGCGACAGAGCAGTTTCCGTACCAGACTGAGACACTGCTGGTCAGGATGCTCTCGATCACACAGCGGTAGAAGTTCATCAGTACAGCTGAAGACAGGTGGTGTCTCTTCAATGTCCTCAGGAAAAAGAGGCGTTGATGAGCCTTCTTAACCAGACTGGAGGTGTTAGTGGACCAGGAGAGGTCCTCTGTGATGTGGGTCCCCAGGAACTTGAAGCTGGAGACACGTTCAACAGCCATCCCGTTGATGTGAATGGGGTTGTGCGTGCTTCCTCTTTCTCTCCTGAAGTCCACGATGATCTCCTTCGTCTTGCTGGTGTTGAGGAGCAGGTTGTTGTCAGCACACCAGGCGGCCAGATGCTGTACCTCCTCCCTGTAGGCCGTGTCATCGTTGTTGCTGATGAGGCCAATCACCGCTGTATCGTCCGCAAACTTGATGATGGTGTTGGATCCATGTACAGGTCTGCAGTCGTGGGTGAAGAGGGAGTAGAGGAATGGGCTCAGCACACAGCCCTGTGGTACGCCTGTGTTGAGTGTGATGGTGGTGGAGCAGGTGTGTCCTGACCTAACATACTGGGGTCTGTTGGTCAGAAAGTCCATTATCCAGTGACGGAGGGAGGAGTTGAAGCCCAGGTCTCCGAGTTTAGTGTTCAACTTGGAGGGGATGACAGAGTTGAATGCTGAGCTAAAATCAACAAACAGCATTCGTGCGTATGTGTTGTTATTGTCCAGATGAGTGAGCACAGAGTGCAGCGCAGTGGAGACTGCATCCTCTGTACTCCTATTGCTGCGGTAGGCAAACTGGAATGGGTCCAGTGTGGGTGGGAGGCAGTTTTTCAGGTGTGCTAGGACCACACCTCAAAAGCACTTCATTATGATGGGTGTGAGTGCCACAGGGCGGTAGTCGTTCAGGCCTGTCGGGCTGGAGTGTTTTGGCACTGGGACAATGGAGGTGGCTTTGAAGCATGCTGGCACAGCTGCTTGGGCGAGGGACAGGTTGAAGATGTCTGTAAAAACCCCAGTGAGCTGCTCCGCACATGCCCTAAGCACGCGCCCGGGGGTGCCGTCTGGACCAGCAGCCTTTCGAGCGTTGATCCGGCTCAGTGCAGCGTGGACGTCTGTGGAGGTGAGTGAGAGGGGCTGGTTGTCTGCAGGAGGTCTGTTCGTGGTCTGTGTCTCTCTGTTGTCTCTATCGAAACGAGCATAAAAGTGATTTAGCTCGTTCAGGAAGGAGACATCTGTGGTTATCGGGGTGGAGTTTCTGGGTTTATAGTCACTGATGGCCTGGATGCCCTGCCACATGCGTCTGGGGTCGGAGTTGGAGAAGTGTTCCTCTACCTTCAGCTTGTAGCAGTGCTTGGCCTTGATGATGCCCCTAATCGGTATGTCCGGAGATTAAAATAATAAATACGCTGATGTGCCACATGCATAATTGTGCACAGCAGACGCACTTAGGCCAGAGACTACATGTGACATAATAACGAATAAAGAAATCCGGGGGGCTCTAAGACGGAGTCAGGACCTTCTTTTATGTAAGTGTTAAATTGTTATGTTTGGAAAGAAGGCTAATCGACCATGCAGGCGCATTTCTTCTGAAGCTCTTTAATCCTACATTTCAGGCTGCCAGACAACACAATGCTATTCCTCTTTACTTTTCTCTGTTATGGTGTCACTTAGGCCATATCTCGTTTCTCTTCTTTGCCATATTAAGTATCTCCTTACCGTTAACGCCGTGAATATATAGGGGCGTGGTATTTAAATGACGATCGTTTCCAGCCGCCACACTTAATCACACCCGGTCATGCGTACGCTGTGATCAGCAAAATATGCACGTTTCATAGGTCCCACGTACTATGATTTCTGCACCCAAATCTGCACTGGTTTCTACACCAGATTGATAAATGAAGGCCAATGTATTAAGAGGAACACGGGCCACTGATGGGATAATTAGTTCCTCAACAACTAGTCATTTTTTTGATGTGCACAAAATGCCTCTAGAATAGAACACCCAAAGACCTCAACCACATCTGTATGATCACTGTATGGACCTGAATGAGGCTGCAAGTGCTCCAAGTAGTGTTTGAGGAATTCAACAGCACTCTGGGAAATCATACAGTCAGTACATTTACATGTGCAGTTAAGTCCAGCAATGGTTACAGCTTGATTAGGCCATCCAATTTGACCTGTGGTACGCCTGTGTTGAGTGTGATGGTGGTGGAGCAGGTGTGTCCTGACCTAACATACTGGGGTCTGTTGGTCAGAAAGTCCATTATCCAGTGACGGAGGGAGGAGTTGAAGCCCAGGTCTCCGAGTTTAGTGTTCAACTTGGAGGGGATGACAGAGTTGAATGCTGAGCTAAAATCAACAAACAGCATTCGTGCGTATGTGTTGTTATTGTCCAGATGAGTGAGCACAGAGTGCAGCGCAGTGGAGACTGCATCCTCTGTACTCCTATTGCTGCGGTAGGCAAACTGGAATGGGTCCAGTGTGGGTGGGAGGCAGTTTTTCAGGTGTGCTAGGACCACACCTCAAAAGCACTTCATTATGATGGGTGTGAGTGCCACAGGGCGGTAGTCGTTCAGGCCTGTCGGGCTGGAGTGTTTTGGCACTGGGACAATGGAGGTGGCTTTGAAGCATGCTGGCACAGCTGCTTGGGCGAGGGACAGGTTGAAGATGTCTGTAAAAACCCCAGTGAGCTGCTCCGCACATGCCCTAAGCACGCGCCCGGGGGTGCCGTCTGGACCAGCAGCCTTTCGAGCGTTGATCCGGCTCAGTGCAGCGTGGACGTCTGTGGAGGTGAGTGAGAGGGGCTGGTTGTCTGCAGGAGGTCTGTTCGTGGTCTGTGTCTCTCTGTTGTCTCTATCGAAACGAGCATAAAAGTGATTTAGCTCGTTCAGGAAGGAGACATCTGTGGTTATCGGGGTGGAGTTTCTGGGTTTATAGTCACTGATGGCCTGGATGCCCTGCCACATGCGTCTGGGGTCGGAGTTGGAGAAGTGTTCCTCTACCTTCAGCTTGTAGCAGTGCTTGGCCTTGATGATGCCCCTAATCGGTATGTCCGGAGATTAAAATAATAAATACGCTGATGTGCCACATGCATAATTGTGCACAGCAGACGCACTTAGGCCAGAGACTACATGTGACATAATAACGAATAAAGAAATCCGGGGGGCTCTAAGACGGAGTCAGGACCTTCTTTTATGTAAGTGTTAAATTGTTATGTTTGGAAAGAAGGCTAATCGACCATGCAGGCGCATTTCTTCTGAAGCTCTTTAATCCTACATTTCAGGCTGCCAGACAACACAATGCTATTCCTCTTTACTTTTCTCTGTTATGGTGTCACTTAGGCCATATCTCGTTTCTCTTCTTTGCCATATTAAGTATCTCCTTACCGTTAACGCCGTGAATATATAGGGGCGTGGTATTTAAATGACGATCGTTTCCAGCCGCCACACTTAATCACACCCGGTCATGCGTACGCTGTGATCAGCAAAATATGCACGTTTCATAGGTCCCACGTACTATGATTTCTGCACCCAAATCTGCACTGGTTTCTACACCAGATTGATAAATGAAGGCCAATGTATTAAGAGGAACACGGGCCACTGATGGGATAATTAGTTCCTCAACAACTAGTCATTTTTTTGATGTGCACAAAATGCCTCTAGAATAGAACACCCAAAGACCTCAACCACATCTGTATGATCACTGTATGGACCTGAATGAGGCTGCAAGTGCTCCAAGTAGTGTTTGAGGAATTCAACAGCACTCTGGGAAATCATACAGTCAGTACATTTACATGTGCAGTTAAGTCCAGCAATGGTTACAGCTTGATTAGGCCATCCAATTTGACCAGTATACAAGCACCACAGGAGAATAGTTAGCAAGCTGCAAACTGGTTGTAAGTCGAATGGTGAAAATATGGACAAGTTTACAGCTCTGTATTTTGAACATACTTTACATTTCACTTTTGGTACAATTGTGATGCACGCTATCCCTGTAGCTTATGCTGATATCTAAAGACAGACAACAACATGACTTCTGCTATGCTACCCATTTATTTTGACATGGAGAGAGCAGTTTGTGTGTGTGTGTGTGTGTGTATGTGTGAGTCTGAGGGAGCCTCACAACACACACACTTAAGTCCCCTTAACTCCAGGGACCCTTCATTACAAACACATGTTGCTAGATGGTCAAGTGCTGAGAAAAGCCTCAGAATCATGGCAGTCTAGTGAGCACCTTGGCAAACGAAGGCAGCTGCAACACCCAACATTTCTTTCTCACTTTTACTTTCCACCTGCACGGAACAAATCTGTTATTTTAACAACACTTGGCTGCAATCTTCTCTTTGCTTAGACTGAATCCCCCCAGAACCCACAAAACTTGACCTCAAATTCAGTTGAGAATGCACCTGCATTTTTAAAGTTATGCAACAAAACACAATGCCATGTTCCATTGCTTTTTTTGTCTTTTAGTGTATTTCTAACTCTAGAGTTTTTGCTTTTTATATAATAATTTGGTATTTTTTAGAGCAACACTCTTGTTGTTGAATTGTAGCTGAGATAAGAAATATTTCGTAACATTTTAAACAGAACTAACGTCAAGTTTGTCCTTAAGCCCACTGCTGATACTTCATTAGAATGGATCTTGTTGAAAGCTAACAAATGTGTCATCTTCTTTACTACAACTTTGCATATGGTGGTTTCAAATTTCACCATCCAGTATCATGTTTAGCTATGAGAAAATAAATAGAATGGCCGTATGTGGGTTAATGCAATGACATACAAAAGCTTATCAGCTGAGAAGTGTTGCAAGAGTTAAGCTCTCTGTACACACTCTTCTAGTGTCAACATATTGAATATTTTCAAATGTACCACCTTTGGAGCTTTCAGAAAGGATGTGGAAATGAGAAAAATTGCTTCTACTACAGCAGAATGTATCTGTCTACTAGTCAGACTGCCCTTTCTTCTGCTGAGGAGGAGACGAGCAGCAAAGAGAGTGTGGCTTCATTAAATCCTCCGTACACGACAGAATTTGTCTAGGAGCTGCAGCTCTAGAACGACCATTTCACAAGCACAAATCACATTTCTGCCGCTTCCTTATATGCACCTGGTATGCCAAAAATGTTTAAAAAAAAATGTATTTACAAAAAAAGCTTTGATGTCCATGTCCCAGTAGGTCTTTAAACCGGTATTATAGAGCTCAGGAAAGTGGGACACTATTTGTTGTGTTCTGATTTTCCCTGCCATTGGACATGCTGAGGTTTTGTCTCAAAGTTCTGCGAACAAGTAGGAATTTAGACATAGACAACAAGCTCAGATCTGTGCAGATACACTTGTGACTTGCAAAACTTTGAAACGCCCTTTAATTAGGTTCATAGACCTGAAAAACTGGATCGGATTTGCTGACTCTAATTCTACAATGAACTGTGGATTAGTATTAATTGCTAATTTAATCTTTGCTTCTCTTCAGTCAACAGATCAAAATGAGGAAAAGTGATACGCCTCTGTGTAAGCAGCAGTCTTCACCCTGCTTTGGGAAAGGTGAGTTAATACACTGGTGTTGTTTGAAGATCGTCAACACAGCCATGCACAGTTGCTCTCTCATTTCCATTTCCACCTCACTGGGCATCTGTTGACACTGTTGAGAAGTTACATTTTCTCATGGTTGCCAGGCAAGGATATAAACCGTACAACCATACTATCAAACAGTCACCTAATGCTACAAAACAGGTTTGGCATAACTGTGACAAAAGCCCAGACTAAAAGCTTTGTGAACACTGACTTTGTGCCACATAACAAACCGGTTGTAGGACTTTTGTAATGTCTTGTAAAATGAATCTTTAATAGCCTTAAACAGCTTGTTTATTTTCTTTAATGTAGCCACAACTGATGAGAGAGCATGCATGTTTTTCCTTACATACCTACTCACTGCTGTCGGAGTGATACTCACCCAATCTCAAGGCTTTGCCATTTACATCCAAGCATGAATAAACAACATAAGAATCTCAGCTACTGTAAGCATTTACTTTACACTGCATGAGGATTTCTTTACAGATAAAGGAAAAAAGGTTTCTTCTTGGGAAAATAAGTTAACAAAATTAATTGCCAGCTGTCTACTGTAAACAAACAGAAAATAGCAGCATAAACCATTAAAGGCTAGTTGGACCAAAGAGACTTGTTGGGATTGTTTACTTTTGGGCAATAATGGATTCTTAAGAATTTCAAATACAATCGAGAGCATTGTACAAACTGTTTACGTTCAACTAATGGCCAATTTGCTTTGTAAACAGGAGGCTATATTTAACTGGGTCAGCTGGGAAAATATTTTTTTCCCCCTAATGTATTCCCAGGGATTCAATATTTTCTTAACCATAGTTTTATTCCCTCTCCATTGTCCCATTTCACAGACAGTCACTCACATAAGCAGCCAGTTGTGACATACCAGCTTGAATTAGCAGCCCCTGTTGCCATGATGCTCTCTTAACCCTAAAATAGAGATAGAGAGGGACACTCAAAGCAACGACAACTAGCAGCTGCATTATACATATAGGCACTGACTGGACCACATAAAAAGAAGAGTGAAGCCTGAGCAAGACAGATGCAGTGAAAACCTTGAAGAAAGACACATCGTGAATACAGGAAAGACGGTCTTTACAGGGTCAAGAGGTTCAAGCAACACTTGAGTGTTCTCTGTGACACAACAGAGAGTGGCAGACACATAAGAAAAGTGCAGCCTCAAGTTAGAAGCAAGTCTACAAGAGGCAGAAGCATATATATGAAAGCTGAAATACCTGACTCAACAGGCACAGACTGAAAGAACCAGACATGGCCAAAATCTCAGCAGAAGGTAAGTGACAAATAGAGCTTCCTCTACTTATCATGGAGCTGTGTAGTGACACTGAGGGGCTATGTGATATGATGATAATTACCAGTCATGAAATGCTTCATTCTGGACTACAGTCTGAGACATTGACGGGCTGAAAGTTGACATACAAATCTATATTAGATTCTTAGATAAGTACACCAACTTTTGGCTAAGTAACTGCTGCAAAAAAAGGATTAATTTACTATAAAAAGTTAGTATCCTGAACTACCGAAGCATTTTTCCTTAAAGTGTGTAGCACATTATTACAATTCTATTGCATACTGTTTATTAAAAGACCCACGCGGCACAACTACACTGCTCTGTGTGGGTCACATTTCTGTAGTTGAGGGGATGTAGGTCAAGGTTATCCTAAAGGCAGCTCAGCTGTTCCAGAGGGGAGAGTTCACACATGGTGAGAAGCTTGCCAGGAATGACACTTTCTGAAATGTGATAGCCAAAGGACAGCCAGAAAGTTCTGCCAATGTAAAAGCAAATGTTGATGGTGTCATCTGCGGGGCGCCTAGATGGCTCAAACTTTTCAAACAGATAGAGTTGCATGTAAACAACTTCCGATGGTGTGTCTGCAAGAGTGATGTTGTGGTCGGCAATGCGTCTTGAGGTTGTTGTTTTTATTTCTAACATAGGTTTTATTTCTGTATTTGGGCAAGTGACCATTAATATTATTAGTGACAGTGATGACATGGCGGTCAGAATAGCCAGACATCTTCACCACCGATGGGATGTTGGATTGCAACAGTAGCTTTCACACCAGGGGGATTCAACAAGCAGTCAAAGCTATTTAAAAAAAAAGTAAAACAATTCAGCTGACCTTCATCTAGTTTGATCACAGTACAAAGTTAGCACAGGGTATCGAGTCTAGAAAGTTTACCCAAGTTCATATAACAAGTTTGAATCAAGTTCAATTCAATAAACATTACTTGAAAGCGAACAAACTGGATGGCATGCAAATAACTGCACAACCACAGGGGAAAAATCAGGTGAAATTATAGGCAGCATATTAGTACAACAAGGCAGCTTTAACAGCAGACTCGTGGGTAGCAATCATTACAGATATGTAGCCATTAAATACCATTTCCTCTAGAGCTGTGAATATTGGAAATGTCTGCCCAACAGATAAGAAATTCTGATGACCAATGAAAAACAAGTTTGACGTAAAAATTTATGTTGCACTATGTTTCACAACAATGTCACCAGCTGAAAAATAACAAGAGCTAAGGTGCTAGATCTTTCAGTGTTTTCTGTTTTCTCTGTCTGCATACCAGTCTCAGCACTTAATAATTTCAGGAAAAGTGACCCTTAGTCCCCCAGGGGGTTGAGAGTTCAGACCACCAGTCCAGGACATCAGTGACAGTGATTAACTGTGTTTACTGTAACTTGCCTTGGCTAAACATGTTGTCAGCACTGAAACACAAGTCAGCCACTCAAGACATGTTTACTGGTGAGAGTTACGATGAGGCCTTGAAAACATGCCATGTTCATCTCAGAACCCCCGACACCTTAAATAAATTTATCTTTGGAGGTCTCATGTTTATTTGGCTGGTATTTGTATGTATTGCTACCACTAACATCATGATATTTCTTCTTTAAGTGTTGACACACAGTATTCATCACATTTCTGAGATGAAATAGAGCAAGGCAGCAAGTTTCTCAGATTCCAAGAGAATGATATTGCGTCAGAACTGTAATCACTGTTGTTATAAAGCCATCACATACAACCTCTTGGTAAAGACTTTTTGCATTTCATGAGCAACTAATTCTCTCATGGACAAAATCACTCCACAATATCACAACTTAAAAGTGAGTTTCCAACCTTACATTTAATTGTGAGTGGTAGACCAGCAGGAACATTTACATTGAAACTGTAAGGATAGGACTTACTTATTACTGCCATTTAGTGAACCCCAGCACCCTTTGTAACTCAGCAGAAACTGGAGCTCTCTGTATATGAATGCATTCACAACAACTCAAATCTTTCTCAACTCCCTCAGAAATGCCACGGCTATTCCCAAAAATGTCTATGTGTGATGTGGATGAGAGGGTCCGACTGATGGCAGAGAAGGTGTATGCCTCTGCCCTGAAAGAGGAAGACAGTAAGGATGTTATGGCAATGTTTAACGTGCCCGAAGACTGTCCCATCGGACTGCATGAGGACAGGGAGAGGGCCCTGAAGAAGGAGCTGGCAGAGCAGCAGTCCCAGGAGTCTACAAAGAGGTATGAGATGCATATATTGGCTCAAATAAGCAGCAATATTCCAGCGTTTTTAACAGGAGCTTAAACAGGAACGAGCTTGGAGATTGTTAGGAGAGTTATGCTTGTCATCTGTTTTGTGTCACTAGGAAGAAGAATTTCATGTTGAAGCGCTCGCAGTCGGTATCTTTGCAGATACCTGTTCCTGGGGACTGGGCCAAGTCTATGGGGTCTACAATGTTCTCCCAAACCATAACTGACTCTTCTCTACCAGAAGGCTCTCCAGATTTCCAGAGAGTAACCATCAGTGGAGATTACTGTGCGGGGGTAACAGAACAGATAATTCACTTCAGCGTATCATATTTTCATTTTACTTTAAAAAGGGACATTTTACTTCAGACATAATTGGAATACAGTGTTGGTGAAGAGAATTGAAAAAGTAAAGAATGTTTTTTTTCTTATTTCAGATCACAGTTGAGGATTATGAGCAGGCAGCCCAAAGTCTCCTTGGGGCGATGTTCATCAGAGAAAAATACTCCAGGTTGGCCTACCATCGCTTCCCTAAGACCATCGCACAGTTTCTCCGTAGTGCAAAGAATGAGACATGGCAGGAGGAGGATGAAATCTTGCCAGGTAGGTACACTGAGAGAACTTTCTCTCTCCTCAGTGAACAAACTTGAAAGAGCGAATACTACTGCAATTTTATATCTTGAAATTACTCGTTTGCTCAAAGGAGTTGGATGTTGGAGTTTTAAATGCTATTCTTTTTCCCATAAACAATGTTACTTGATAAACAACTCCTGATGAAAATATCAGAGCAAGATATGTAGGTGAATTTAGCAAAGAACCTCCAACCTCCACACTTTAAATCATGCAGCTCCACCATCAATGGCTATTTGGTGGATTACTAGAATCAGGGATGTCAATCCCTGGAGCTTGCATGAATAAACAGAGCCTGGTTCTGATGGGGTTACCGATGTTATTTGCGTTGCAGAGTACGTAGTATGGGCATTGTATTGCTCTGTTTGTAACTAGGATGTGCTCTGATTTGCACTTGCTACCTACCTCTACTGCATAGCTAGTTTGTAATGTAGTTTCAGAAACACCTGCCATGACAAAATGACAAAAAGGGGAAAAACACAAATAAACTGGTGGCCACTACATAACCCTGTAGAATGACACCGTCATCATTTTGTCAAGCAGCACTAATCTACATTAGGATGCATACAGATAATAAAGTTGATGCAAGGACAATAAACCTAAATGGTTATTAGTTTTTCCAAGCAACAAAGACCTCTCTGCATGTGTTTCTAAGTGAGTGTGGAGAGTGTAACCAAGGCCATTGAGTCAACTCCTGGCTACAGACCAGAGAAGCATGTAGAAGTTTTTTTTTTTTTACCTGAGTGCAACATAGCTAACAACAATGAGAAAGAAGATGTACTACTACTGATTCATAAAAAGTATCCCAACTTCACAATACATGGATAAGACCAATATGTAATGGTTATCTGTCCATACTGACAAGCAACAAAACCTACAAAATACCCATGACTATGATCATTCAATGTTTTTTTTTATGCACCCCCATCATCTGTAGACATCTGGCCCTGTCCTTGTGAAGGGGAGGACCCTTACTCCGTGGAGGGTATTCCAGAGAACCTGAACTACGAGCTGCAGATGAAGGATGGCATAGTTCATGTTTACGACAACGCTGAGACCCTGAAACAAGAGCAGCCCCACAGACTACCTTACCCTGACCTTGAGACCTTTGCCATAGACCTAAGCCATGTCCTTGCAATGATAGCTGACGGCCCAACGTAAGTACACAAACATTTTGAATGCTTTCAGCTTCAGCCAGGATGGATATTTTACACTATTTTTTAATCACTTTTTTTCAAAAAATAAGCCAACATGGTGGTGCTGAAAAATACATTTTTGTGTTTCCCTGCAGTAAGACCTACTGTCACAGGCGGCTGAACTTCTTGGCCTCTAAATTCTACCTTCATGAGATGATGAATGAAATGGCAGAGTTAAAGGAGCTGAAATTAGTTCCACACAGAGACTTCTACAACGTCAGAAAGGTTGGTTGTTATTTTTCGATCTTGTTCAGTGTGCAAACAATTTACAACTCTTAGAACAAACTTTTTATGTAATACAATTATTCTGGCCAACACTTCCTCAGCTAGAGCCCTTCTGCTTTAATGAGATTTATTTTTAGTTTCAGTGCCCCCAGTCTAAATAAACTTGATTTTATGGATGTTTTGTAACATGTGCAATAAAGTCATGCACATTGTCACTGTTTGCTTTATGTCAATCACAGGTGGACACACACATACACGCTGCAGCATGCATGAACCAGAAGCATCTGCTGAAATTCATAAAAACCACTTACCAGACAGAGGCTGATCGCGTGATCTCGGAGAAGGGCGGTAAGAAGCTCACGCTCAAAGAGGTCTTCGACAACCTTCACATGGACCCCTATGACCTCACCGTGGACTCTCTGGATGTGCATGCTGTAAGAACCAAAACTTGAATGAATGAGTCCAAGATCATTTCTGCCAGAGTGTAGACATCAGGTTTACATTGTGTAATATATCCAAAAAGACAATGTCCCAGATGCAAATATATCAGATCATATCGCCTGCCAAGAATTAATTTGTCATTTTTCAAATAGCTACAGCTCATTTCACTAACCTGTCCTTGTTGACACAAGGATGCAATTATTGGTGTTCATGCATTTCATATGGTGTTACGCAATCTTTCTATGTTTCATGCAAGGTCCTCTAATGTGTAATCTGAAAATAATCAATATAGTCACTTTGTTGGAATGAGGATGTGCTCATCAGTACATCAGATTCACTCCCTCTCACGAATTTCTCTCCTAGGGAAGACAAACATTTCATCGGTTTGACAAGTTTAACTCCAAATACAATCCCGTGGGAGCCAGTGAGCTGCGAGAGATCTACTTGAAAACCGACAACTACATCAAAGGAGAATACTTTGCACGTCTCGTAAAGGTGAAGTATTACCTCAAGCACTAATACCACTGGAAGGCCCTGCAAAACTTTTATTTTTATTATTCTAGTTTGATTTCTGCTTATCTTGATATTGAAATTATGAGAGATAATCTAATAAAACAGATAAGGAGGGTCAGGTAGACATCAATGAATTACAGTCTATGAATGAAATCATCTTTTTTTTAACTAAAACATCATCTGACACGTTAACTGAAGGAAAAACATTTGCATGAAATAAATATATAAATGGAAGACAACCTGTTATGAATAACTCGGCATGGAAAGAGCTATTGTGCTTTTCCTTTCAAAATGTTTATTTTGAAAAAGTTTTCTAGGAAAAATATGGGAACACACGTTAGGCTGAACAACGTGTACCAAAGTTACATTCAATTTTCATTCAAACACTTTTTCATTCCTCTACTTTATCGCTTTTTAAAATATTTCTTCTAAGTTGAAGTTCTCTCTCTTTCACAGAAGTATAGTTTTGTGCATATTTTTTATCTTCAGTGAAGTTTTTTAAGATGTCTTAAAGACATCAGTCATCTCTCATAATATGTTTTTGATGGGATGCAGATGCATTGCACCCACTGGTGGTGGACTTATTTTTATTTAACCTTTATTTAACCAGGTAAATAACCCATTGAGATCAGGATCTCTTTCACAAGGGTGACCTGGCCAAGAGGGCAGCAGCACACGTCAATAAAAAAGCATTACATGATAAAGAGACAGTTTACAAACAATAAGTTAAGAGAGAACAACAATTTACAAGTAAAAAATGTAGCAAAAGCACCCTAAATAAGTTTTGTTTTTGTCTCTGATGTCTCTCAGGTTCTGTGCTGTGCCCTTTGTGATGTTACAGAATTATCCCTTATATGTCCCGTGAACAATTACAAAAGGTAATTTCTGATGTATCAACAAACATCACTAACTTCCTGTGGCTTTAACATCTGTTTCAGGAAGTTTCCAAAGACCTGGAGGAGAGTAAGTACCAGCATGCTGAGCCACGTCTATCCATTTACGGCCGCTCTGCCAGTGAGTGGGAGAGCCTAGCAACTTGGTTCATCCAGCACAAAGTCCACTCACCCAACATGAGATGGATGATCCAAGTTCCAAGGATCTAGTAAGTGCTCATTGAAAGCAAACCCAAACTATTGTGACAGCAGGAAGATAAATACATGAAACAGGCCCGGAACTGTATTATATGTGCTACAGCTCTTCTAAACCACAGGATGACCGTCCTAGACTTTCACCACCATAACGGAAACCGTGCTTATTTTCATTGGTGTATTATTCACTTTTATTATAAAGGTTGCTGATAAAATAACCGCTCCTTTTATTTTATTGTTTCCTATTTTTAACAGAGAGTGAAATTATCCAGGTCGCTTTTTAGGATCAGCATGGTCACAAAGAAATCCTGAACAGAGCAATTTTAATGTCAGTGTTGTCAAATCTTTGTCTCTAAACCTGTAAGCTCACAGGTATTTGAAGTAGCTAAACGGGTCACTATTGGATATCTGTATCTCTTAAACACAAGCTGAAATGTCCGTGTTGTTGTAAGACAAGTTGATTTGATTCCTTTTGTCTTGCAGTGACATTTTCAGGTCAAAGAAATTAGTGCCAAACTTTGCAAAGATGCTGGAGAACGTCTTCCTCCCACTCTTCGAGGCTACGGTCAACCCACAAAAGCACAAAGCAATACATGTTTTCCTGAAATATGTAAGTATTTTAAATAAAGGATGGAACTGGTGACTGACAGGAAAGGTTTTTACGTAAATCTGCAGCTTTATCAAGTGACACATGCTGACAGTGCTATGGTAACAGACTGAGTCGAGACAGTTAACATGCATGGTTAAGTACAATATTTGTTTTGCAAATGTTCCGCTGTTATCTTTGTTATCTTGTAGGTAACAGGGTTTGACAGCGTGGATGATGAGTCCAAACACAGCGACCACATTTTCACTTACAAAAGCCCAAAGCCAGAAGGTTGGACAACAGATGACAACCCTCCATACACCTACTATCTGTTCTACATGTATGCCAACATCATGGTGCTCAACAACCTGCGCAAGTAAGTGCTGCACGTTTGGCCAAGCAACAAGAATCTAGGCTGTTTTTCAAACATTGGATCCCTTGACAAGAGTCAAGAGTCACATTCATTTCTAGGTACAATAAAGTATTGATGTTAAAATATGCATAGATGCCAGAATTATTTAAATCTTTAGGGATTTCAGGCACACATGGGTAGGCCATGCTTTTAATTTTTGATTAACCTAGACGGCATGCAAGTACTGACACATGTGCAAAAGATTTAAGCAAAGGGGAAACAAATAGTGTTTGGTTGAAAAGCAATCATGGCAATTTGAAATATCATTTTTTATTTGATAAACCTGAGGTCAGCCTCTGATACCTTAATCCGGCAGCACAGACAGAGTATAAGGGTAATGTTGTTGCACCCTTGTTGTTATGTGTACGGTGAGGGGAAAAAAACCTAATATGAGACATATGTGAAAGTGTCAATTATATTGCATCATTTACTGAGGTCTACTAAGTATTAAAAGCATTTTTAGAAACTTCTTTAAACTTGCATAGCTGAAATGAATTGCTCTTTAAAAAATATCTTCTATTTTAAACTCATAGAAATGATGATTCATTGTTTGTCCCCAGGGAGCGAGGACTGAACACGTTCCAATTTCGCCCACACTGTGGGGAGGCTGGCTCCATCACCCACCTGGTCTCTGCCTTCCTAACAGCTGACAACATCTCCCATGGACTCAACCTCAAAAAGGTGCAGTCCTGCATTCATCTATGAGGGCTTACCACTTAAGCGCTTGCTATTGCAAATAACTCAGTGTGCTAAAAATGATATGCTAATATATGATGGTAGATACTGTATTTGTACCAATCAAACAATGATCTTTGGCATGTTCAGTCGTTGCCAAAAACAACGAAACAACGAGTGCAAGATGCAGAAGAAAAACCCCTAAACCCAGTATATAACTGGACATAGGATCTCATCATAAAAGGCTTTAAATATTTAAATGAGAAATTTTCAGAGCTTGGAAATGGATGTGAAACTGAACTTCGATTTTGAACGTGTCACTTCTGTGTCCATCCCAAAGAACTAACACTTTCAGTTTTATAGACATTAATATCTATAAATGTGCATCAATCCTTGACCCTCCGAGTGATTATTTATTATATATACTTTTTGTACCTCTACCATCTCCTCAGAGTCCAGTGCTGCAGTACCTGTACTACCTTGCCCAGGTCCCTATCGCCATGTCCCCACTGAGCAACAACAGCCTGTTCCTGGAGTACTCCAAGAACCCTCTACGAGAGTTTCTACAGAAGGGCCTTTGTGTGTCGCTGTCAACTGATGACCCCATGCAGTTCCACTACACCAAGGTCAGGATCACAGGAGAAAGTGTGGATCATATACTAATTGTAACAATCCTCAATCCTCAGTTTTTAAACACACTATCGTTACTCAGAACTGACTATGATATATGGCAAGGCAGTTTAGCCTTATCTCACTTTAAAACAAAATGTGTTTTACACCATATCCTGAAGTGTAAAGATCCCCCTGAACAATTGATCTCAAATGTTCCTCTGAACCCTTTCAGGAGGCCTTGATGGAGGAGTACGCTATTGCTGCCCAGCTGTGGAAGTTGAGCACCTGTGACTTGTGTGAGATAGCCAGAAACAGTGTACTGCAGAGCGGACTTTCACATCAGGTACCAAATATCCCACTATTTTGAACAAATAATGTAATGACGACATAACATGTTGGCAATTTTACAGTTTTACAGGAAAGCTTGTAGTTCATATCAATACTGTAAACAAATTAAATAGTAAAATTATTCAGTCACAACCTGTGCTGAAAATAGTGCTGGTCGGACCAGATGTCCACACTCATAATTCAGTACTCAATTTATCAGCCAAATCCCATGTTGAGGTAACTAAAAAATGTTTGTCTACTCTGGAGAAATAGGAATGCCATATATTTATGATATATGTTTTAAATTTTGCATAAGCTGCCCTACATCTATTGTTCCTCATTTGCCCCTAGGAGAAGAAACACTTCATTGGATCCAACTACCTACAAGGTGGACCGGAAGGCAACGACATTCGACGGACGAACGTGGCACAAATCCGCATGGCATACCGGCATGAGACACTGTGCAACGAGCTCAGTTTTCTAGTGGATGCAGTAAAGGCGGATGTTGGAACCAGTCCAACTGAATGATTGACCAAGGCAGCTCAAATTGTGCCCTATGATGTTCTATGATGAAGGTGCAAATGGATTGTACTAAAATGACACCCAGATGGGAACAAACGTTCACTCCCTTGGTGCAGAAATCGGTTACGGCCTACTTAATGTAGATAGATCAATACTTGATTTTTAAACTGTGTTCAATGCTGTCTCTTTAAAATGTTCAAATCACTGTGTGCCTCGTTTAACTGAGCTTTTGATTGATTCGTTTTTGTAGGATGTTAAGTTAAGGTTGGTACTGCTTGTTGAACTTTTTCTGTCACTTGGATATATGCATGCTACAGAGGCATTCTATCTTGAATGTAGGTCTAAAACTAGTAGTTCATAGATGCACCGATTGGAATTTCTTTGCAATTTTTACCTGGGGTGACCTGCCTATACCGATTTTTGTCAGGTACTGATTTTCTTTTTTTAAAGGACTATAATTAACAGCAAAACAAAAAGATTTTTGTAACTTTTTTGTAATTAAATGTTACATTTATGTGCATTATAAAACACTGACTGTGAACTGTTTATTACAAGAAAATCCTAAAACTGCAGGATACATGAATAGCTCTCATTCTCTCCCAAACTGAGTGAGAATCAGTGTACTTCTTGTGATGAAAGATACAACAGAAAACTCAAAGTACTTGGTCTTCTTCGATTCCCTGATTTTTTTTTTACATTTTAAAAATCCAAAACAAAAAACGCCAACGAGAATTTACATTTTTAGACACTTCAAATCCATTATTACCCCTTTACCTTTTCTAAAGATTATTTCCTTTTTAATAGAGAAACCCTTTATGACCTGTATTCTCCTCTATTTGTTTGCAATTATTTATGGTGGAAGTGTCTTTATATACGTAAAGGAAAACAAAACAAAGATGTATTCAATTATATTAGAAAATAAAACACATTCTCTGTTTAACATTTTCACATACTGGAAATATTGAAACAGCCTTTAAGGTATTTAATCAAACGCATGATAAATCAAATTATAGAAACAGTGAACATTGCTGCTTCACTCTTCGGCTGAATTTTCCCTGACTCCGGAAGAAATTACAGACTCTTACCTGTCTGCCTCTGTGGTTGCAAAAGAAAATGTCATCATGGGAAGCGCAATGGAGATATAGGTGAGTCTGGAGCGAGTCCATGGAATCGCTGTGTTTGTCCTCCTGGATGTCAAACATTTTCTCCTCTGCTGATGGGAAACTTTTGTCAATACTGCCAACATGTTAGCCTGATGTGTGGCCGTCCGTTAATGTTTGTGTCACTGTGCACGCAAAACATTGAAACAGCTCGTTTGGGCCAGTCTGAGATCGGCATCAAATTGGCTGTAACTGTGAGGACTGGGCGGTCACAGTCAGGGCCGAGCAGTCTGAAAATCAGCAGATTCTGGTCACATGTCGATCTAATAGTGCACCTTTAGAAATTAATAAATAATACTTAATCTTGTAAAGACTTCAATATATTTTTTGAAGGTTTCTGTCTCATCTCGGAAAACATTTTTCTCGGTCTTGGTCTCAGAATGAGCAGAACCCGGAATAGACAGATCAAGACCACCACTGAAAAGCTATTTTTTCCCAAGTCATTACTGTGATTAGTAGGAAAAATCCTCTTTCTAAAAGAACAAATACTTTTGACATACAAGAGGATAATTAAACAGTCTGTTTTCCAAACTGAAAGTGAGAAACATATGCAGACAGGTAAAGTGATCATTTCTTTAGGAGTCAGGGAGAGTTAAGCAGTAAACTGCACTGGTTATATCATTTGATTTTAAAGGCTTTATATGCAATTTTTCACACTTACGGTAAAAACAATAGAAATCAAGTATATCCTCTGAAAATTACTCTGTCAGTAATGACTGTTTACAATGGGTGTGACACCCGAGTCCCACTATCTGTGATGTTTTCCGAGTTTTCCCATATTTTCTGTTTGTTGACATCGCTGGGACGGCCGGCTGACTCCTCCCCTTGCGAATAAAAGTTGTTTAATTGAGGGACTAGAGTAAAGAAGAATAACATACTGTACTCACTGCTTAACTGTGTTTCTAGATCACGGTCATTTCGGGTAAATTTACATGCAGTGTACATGCATATGCTAATCGGTAGCTAACGCAATAGCTTCATTGCATTGTTTATGTATATGTATAAGTGTGGAAACTGCAGCTAAATGCTTACTGAAGCAAACACCGTGTGCTGCAGAATACCATGATAACTTACAACAAGAACATAGCAACAGTAACACACACCTTATGTTTGTATCAAGTCTTTTTATCAGAAAAACACTCACTGTTATTATGTTGAAAAATACGTTAGCCTCTTCCAATTTCACTGACTGGTGCTACCAGCATATTTCCCCAATCCAAAAATATATATCTTACTCGTGGCTTCACAAAGTTTGGCTTGATTACAATATGATTATTGGCGACAAATGTGTTCTGTACAATACATTTTTATTGTATTTCCATTAGTACTGTACGTTGTTTATTGCAGCGACTCACCTTGTTCTGCATTGTAAATCACGTCCTTGATGTGATTAAAAATTCAATGAGCAATTGTAAGTATCAATGACATCATAGACTGTTAGTTACTTTTACTACAAAAGCCCAGGTGATAATCACGTGTTTGTTGGATCAATATCTCATGCAATAATGTTGGTTGTTGCTTTATCACGTTCAGCATGTTCGTTGTTGTGCATCACAGACAGCAACAAGCTACAACACAAAAAGCTGAAATCAGCAATCATGTAATGAAATCAAATTTTTCTGATATTCTTGCTCAGATTTCAGCAGTTGGACAATTTTCTAGGTGTGTGTGCGTGCCTTTGCTTGTCCCCCAGGCCAACTGTGTGTGGACTGATGACCCTTTTGGAGGTAGGTATGTCTGTGTGGCCTCTGAGACTTGTGGGGAGTCTGTCTGCCACCCAATCTCATCATTGATATATATTGATTTATATATATATATATATATATATATATATATATATATATATATATATATATATATATATATATATATATATATATATATATATATGTATATGTATATATAAAAGTTGCACCGTTCAAGCTTCTCACACCAATAAACAAATGCAAAGTAACAAAACCGTTTTATGCAGAAGTGGAGACAGCAGTGTAGAGAGAGGTTAACCACAATAATGTCAGCTGTTTGCAGAGTCCAGTAGTGCTCTGAGTCCGTAAAAAGCTGATCTGGACGCCTAAAACACTACTTACATGTCTGAGGGTGGTTAACACTGCCATACCTGTTACTGCTTGAGGTGAAAGTTGATAAATAGTTTAGTACTACTCTAATTTAGAAAAAATAGCATTACTTACCATGTTAGCCGAGGCTTACAGTTCAGCTACAGACAGCCTCCACAGAACTAATGCATCCGTAGCAGCTCAAAAGTTGTTTTCAAACAAATAAAAAAGACAATTAATGAAGCATACTTACATGTTGTGGTTGTGAACTTCCAGAAGCATCAGAATCTCCATAGCTGCCACAGAGAGTAGGAGCTGAAACTTCTTTCCAAGGGCGTGCAACATGAGCTGCAGGGCTTGCCACAACGAGCCAATGGGCTTAGATCAGTGATCTCACACTGACGTAGACGTCACACTGGCAAATTTTTATGGAGAGGGGCTAGAACTGAGCGTTACATGCGGCTAATGCTACAGCTAACAGGAGGACGTATTAGAAGCCGCGTTTATGCAGACTTTGAATTTTTGCAAATAGATGTGCCTAAACATGCACAGGATACATGGAAAACACACTAAAGAGCATATAAAACCAGAAAAAGCATAATATGACACCTTTAAGAAGAAGCGGTAACATTCGTAATGGATTGTGGGATGGGTAGTTTCTTGACTCTGGAAAGATTATGTATAGTCTTGTTCTATTGCATTTTCCTCTGTTCTCCAATCGCTTTTTTTGGGCAGCATTAAATGTTTTATAGGCAGAAGTACTTGGGTAGCTGGTTGGCTTGGTTCCAGACTTCAATTTCTTGATATTAGTATTTAAGGAAATATCAACTGAGGATTTGAGTGGGGAAATTTACTTTCGGAACCAGAGCCGCCGAAACGTTGGGTTGTGAGCGGTTTGTTAGCAATTAGGTTAACCCGAAACTTAAACAGTTGTGCTGCCTGAGAAGCTTAAACTCGCCACATTCACGAATTTTATATTCATAAACGTCAGGATAGAAAAATTTACGAACCCACTGTAAGGTGGACGTATGAGAGGAAAACGTTGACCGCTTTGGGTTAAACTCACGTGCTTCGCAGCTGGCGCGTGCAGCATGGTTGCTATAGGTTGATTGAGGGACCTTCAATAAAATACAGTTTTAATGAAACGATAAAAAAAGGTTTGTGGTCAATAAATTCAGGTTGAACAGGCAATAAAGCGAAAACAATGTTCTCACAATTATGTTTGTAATTGGTTTCATGTCAAATACTTGTTCGGACTGTTGATGTATTATTCTTTGAATTAATAAATAGATTTATTTTTAAAAATAGACTATTGCTTCTTTTTTTTTCCAGAAGCCAACATCATGAGATGACAGATCAGAAAAAGCATTACAGAAAGATAAATCATTTAAATCTTTACACACACACAAACAATATGACCTAAGGCTTTAAGCAACACTAGAAAAATGAATTACACTTTTCTATGTTAATTTAGGATATGTGTTCTATTATAATTTGAAACAAAATCCAGATATTTATCAGATTTTTACACTTTGTTATTGTTACGGTTGAATTGTGGATAATCTCTATCAATTATTTTTATTATTATTGTGTTCTTTGATATTATATGCTTTGGCAATATTGCCACATTAATGTTAATAAAGCTTTCTGAATTAATTTTGAGAATAAAAATTGAATAAAATAATGATAGGCAAAAAATATTCTGTCATGCAATTTTAATAGTTGATAATAAAGTGGGGGAAAAAATTGAATTAGTGAGGATTAAGTTGAAAAACAATTTCGTGAAATTTCTACCTTATTCTCGATTTTGTATTTCAATTTGATCACCAACATTTCAACTATTTTCTGTAATATTTTCTTTGCATTTGGAAATTATATGCATAAATGGATTTTAATGACCAGTAATACATCTCCAACATACACAAAGTCATAAAGTGCAAAAAGTTTATTAAGGACAATACAGTATGATTCAGATAATTTCATTTTCAATACAATTTCTTCTATTCAGCAGATTTACAAACAGTATGTGTCCATGTAGGATCAGATATAAAGATAATTAAGTCATCTTACGTTTCCTTGTTTGGTTTGATATTTAAATTTCCAACATTGTTTGCTTAATTTTGCATGAACAACACAGCCAAAGACTAGACTCTGTCTCTGATCCTCCTCCTTCATCTGTCCTGCTTCATCTAAACTGCTGTAAACATTTTAGTGACATATAATAATGTCTTCAAATTGAGAAAATAAAATCATCTGTTGCTGTAGCGCTCAGACACCAAGAAAACTACGGTGAAGTTTCAAAATGTTGTCCGTCAGCATCGACAACCAAAAGTTTCTTTTGGTCAACTTAAGTTTCATTCAGTTTTACAAATAAACAGAAATAATATATCTGTTAAAGAAATAAGAAGCTCTAGAATGAAAAGACCAACATAACTTTAGACATCTCGAGTATTTGTCGAGTGTCTCTCTCTCCTCCTTGACTGACAAATAATGCTACATTGGAAATCCATAACAACGTAAAATAATAGTTCGATAGGAATTTATCACTCAAATAAATGATTTATCATCACAAATCACCTCGTCCTTTTATAAGTGTGATCTGAAGGTTTTCAATGCTTATCAAAATAAAACTTTGTGGTTTTAAATTCTACAAGAGTCCACTTGTAAATGAAACCGCCTGTCCCATTAAATCTTTAATATTTCAATTTAGGCAAGTTCAGAGCAAAACAAAGACAAATATGGTTGTTTTGTGAACGTCAACTCTACAGCAATTAGGTAAGAATAAGTTCTGGTAAATTAAAAAAATATATATATACACACAAAATAAAAGGATAACAGCAGTATAGTTGACAAATAGTGGTTATTTCCAACAGTGAAGAAGACACAACAGCAACAGCAAGCCAAGTCATTTAAATCATATCAAACTAAATATACCAGTACATGAGAAAGAGTATCAGTCACTGTGTCGGGTTCTGAAGGGGATCAGAACATCAGTTCATCTCTGCATGGCTCGTAAGGCATGTCATGTAAGATATAAACATGCAGAACGTCAGGACAGCTTTACTTCAGGAAAGTTAATCAGGTTCAAAGGTTGAACAGAAACTTTGCGTGTAGGATTAAACACTTTCTGTCTGTTAATAGACATGGCTACGGTCAGCAGGTTGTTAGCTTAGCTTAGCACAAATACTGGAAACAGAGGGAAACAGCTAGCCTTGCCCTATCTAAACATAACAACATACATCCACCAGCACCTTTAAAGCTTAGTAAGTCATTAAGGTAGTCATTTAATTGACTGGTGCTGACAGGATGTTGTTGTTGTTCAAGCTCCTGTGAGGAGTTCTTATCTGGTAATGACAGACTGAAATTTATGCCGATGCCTCTTCATGACCTAGAAAAACCAAAGAGACCATTAGTAAAAAAGGGTTTCTTGACTCATTTCTCATGCTTGAGAAGCATGTACAGGACAAATTCAGAAAGCGATAAGAGCTACCACTTTGTCCACAAGGGGGCGCCAACTTCATCATAGACCAAAAGTTCCTCACAGGAGCTTTAGGACAAAACCGGGTTAACTACTTCTAGACTTAGTGCTTAGCTATGCAAACAGTCTGCTGACCTGCCTGAGCTTAAGTCCCCGTCGTATGAGCATAAAAGGAAACTACAACTTGGATCAGAATTCCTACGATAAAGTGGCAGCTAAAGTAAAGTAGTAAAGTAAAGTAACCAGAGAATTCCTAGAAATCCTGTACTTTTGGTTCTTCTGTGTGTTAAATCAATAGGTTATTATTTATCTTAACACATTACACACTACAGTACTCGGGTTACAAAGACGATCCTGGGATATTTTTGTTATTTAAAAGAGATAACATTTCATTTTCTGATCCTGTCACTAAAAAGCTTAAGAAGCTAGAAACACAGCAAGGTTCCTCTGCCCTTGTCAGCTTTCCAGGAAAACACTAACACAATCTCCTCTACAGTGAAAAGTGAAATTTTGCGTTTCAACAGGTACAGTCTACTTGGTGTGGTTCAATTTCCCTTGTTTTTTTAACTTGCTCAGTGTGTTGTGTGTTAAGGCCTGTGTGGGTGGCCCGCCTCGTCCGCCAAGTTGAGGATATATCCAGCCATGTCGTCCTCTGTGGGGAAATCAGGCATTACCCACGATTCATTGGCAGCGGTAACTTGCAGGCGACATATTGGACAGTTGCGGCACTGCCCGCTCCTGCAAAGATGTGAATGAGAGTGTGAAATAATAACCGTTGTTGTCCAAACTATTAGAGACTTTAACTTTTCAATGACAACTTTAAAGAAAAATGATTTGAAGCTCGATGTATCACCTTACCATTTATCGATGCACTTCTGACAGAAGCTATGTGCGCAGGGCAGAATAAGGTCGGCGTTTCCATCCATGCAGATGCAGCACTCCTCCTTATCAGTCAGCTGCTTCACTCTGAATGCGCCCACAGACAGGAAAGAGATACCGTTTTAATTATTTTCTAAAGGAGGAAGGTACTGCTTACTTTCAAAAACTCTATTTAAAATGAAATGCCTGAAGAGTGATGCATTTCGAGGAGCTCATAATTAAAGTATTAAAATATCTGCCTGATAGCATGCTATAAAAATGCATGAAAAATGAAAAATGATCCTCTCAGTCAGCCCTAGTTCCCCCCATGATTGGAGATGATCCAAGGGGATAAACCGTCATCCTAGTGCAAAATCAGTTGTAAAATCCATTCCTTTAAGCAGCCTGCAGGTCATTAGAGAAAAACTTTTCTAACTTTTTTATTGCTCACAACTGAATCCAACAGCTACATGTATTAAAGGTCACACATTATGCAAAATACACTGTCTAAAAATCCCCCAATTATGAGAAAAGTCCATCCTCTCCGTCTTCTGCCATCTGACATCACAAAGGGCAGTAACCCCTCCCCCTGGTGGGTGACACTCCCACAGCTAGGTGTTTGTTCTGCCCTGAGTCTGCCTTCTCACCATAAACAATAGGACATGGAGCGAGAAAGCCCGAGACACCAAAGCACCTTCCAGAGAGGGGGCGTGGTCACAGCTCATTTACATTTAAAGGCACAGACACAGCCTGTTCTGAGCAGGGCTGAAATATGATCAAATACAGGATCAGAGTGGATTTAGAAAAAGAAACGTCAGACATGTTTTGGGGAGCTCTGAGACTTATTTAAAGTGGTTGAAAAGGAGGGTAATATGTGACCTTTAATATTAGTGTTCATCTATTATCGTTATTATAAATGTTGATATGAATGTTAGTGTGTGTGAATGTTTTTTTACACAGATTAATCTACAGACCTTTGTGTAAACGATCAAGTGGTTTATCATTATTATGCAATTGAATATGTGCAAATCCAATTTTGACAACCTCAGACCAGACAGAGCCTCACTATGAGCTCTTTGGTTGAACCTAGGTTGGGACCCAATGACCTAAAGCATGCACTCAATGTAAAATGTTAAAACTAAACAAACCGTTAATTCCCTATTAAGACATTAAAGTAAAAAAAAAAAAAAAGATGCTTTAAAGTAAATGCTGTAAAAATTGTGGAAACTTTTTTATGTGCACCCACCTGCCCATCCACATGCTGGCCTGGCAGGAATCTGTGGAGGGGAGCTGGGCAGAGGGGCCCTCGGTGGCACCCTCTGCAGACAGCACCTCAGCAGCCTGGCTGGTGACATCACGGTACAGCTGGATAAACTGGTACAGGTTCATGATGCGTGATGCTTCCACCATACCATTCTCTTTGTTGATCTGACAGGAGGCAAAGGCAACAGCATGACTCATCTGGTAGTCAATTTTATATGGAGCATCACCTGTAAGTTTGTTTGTTTTTTTGGTTTCAAACTAATTAAAATGCAGATTGACTACAAAAGAGTGCAAGAGGAATAATACAAAAATAAAAAATAAACAGTTTCTGCCTGCAATAACTTCCAATTTGCCTTTTGTGCCATAAAAATAGTGACTCACAATTCTGACTCCCCCCTTACAGATAGAAAGTACAAGACAGAGCTTCTTATCTTCACACAAAACTGTAAGGCTTCAGGCTTCGGCCACATTCTTAGCTGACGTGTGCACACACATGCTAGGTTTATTTCTGTATTTCCTTGTACAGCCTCTCAGATAGCACACAAGAGAGAGATAGCTTGAGCAATAAAAAGATAAACTAGAGGAACAATCATGTCACTGAAACTGGATAAAATGAACAAAGTCAATAGCTCGTAAAAAACCTGAAATATTGGGGCGGACAGATGTGAAAAAACTGGAATGGCTGTTTAAGTTTGATGTGTTTAAGCTTGCTAATTTGCTTCAAACAGGATATTCTGTTTAATTAGTTTGACTTGCTTTTGCTTTCTCTTTTTGTTTCGTGACAGTGAATATAGTTTACCTAGTGCAGTCTGATCCTGGAATGTTTTAACTTATGGTGTCATGTAAGCCCATGCGGGCTGAGCATATAAATGTATGTATGACACAATACTAAAACAAAAACTTCAAACTTCATAAAAAATGAAAATGGTTAGTTTCACTGTGTCTTTTTCTCTCACCCTCTCTCATAAGAAGACAGTGTGTAAAGATGCTCTTGTCAGTATGTGCTTTGTGTGCTAGTTTCTCTGCTCTCACCTTGGTACAGAGGACCCTGACAGCCACTTTCCACAGGGCTGTGGCATCGGATCCTGGCTGCACCTCAAACAGAAGGTGCTTCTGCTGCCCAGACGCTAACTTGGCCGTACTGAGAGAGCATGCAGAGGAGAGAGGACATATTATCACCTCAATAAAACAGCTTGTGTTTAATTTGACTGCTGTTTGCTATCGCAGTAAACTGTACAGAACATGAACACAGCTGGACAGCAAAACACACACACACACAGTTATGTCCATTTGTTAATCATTGACACATTTAGCTGAGAGTTTCTTAGCCCGAGTGTATAGTTTTGTCTTGCCATGAAGATAAGGAGCTACACTTTCGAAAAGTACAAGCAAAGAACATTCAATGAGAAGGAATAGTGGTAACATAATACACCAATGAATGCTTCCACTGACAAGATATGAATCAAAGTAGAAAGACAGTTTCAAATGAAGTATTATACAGGCATCAGTATAACTTTAAGGATATTGGTATCTTATTTAAGTGATACCCAGCGTCAGTTAAGCCATCACAATATGCTAAATGCTTTAGATTGGCTGACATATCCACATGAGTCCAACCATTTTTGCTAAATTAAATGTTTACACTAATATTGTCCCATTTCATACATGATCCAATGACTTCATTGTCCATGTAATCCTGACACATCGTTATTATTTCAAAGTGTTATTAAGAACTAATTAAGCTGCACCTCCACTATATTTAAATAAATGTATACAGATAAATGTCTGCATGATTGAAGATCTACAATTCCTGAGGGGAAAGTTGTTTGTTTTCACATCTGCAGTATGTGTCCTGATAAGACCGGGACTTACACATCGTTAAGTTCAGAAACTCTAGCCAGAAACTCCTCGTATGTTAGGTAGCCGCTGTCACGTACAAGTCCAGCATGTTTCACCAGCTTCTCAGGCAGACGTGTCATCACCCCCTGACCTGAGAGCTGCTGGCCCATCCTGGCTGCAGCAGCACTTCTGAAACAACGCGGACAGAAGGCTGCTCCTCATTCAGTTACACAGAGCCTGCTCGGAAACAAATGGTTAATACACAGATTTGTTTTTTGGTTTTTTTGTATACGTCATTCTTCGGCCCCGTCTATCCATAACTCTAATATTCTTTAACTTTAATATTATTTTTTAAGTAATGAAAACACCTATTGTTCAGCCAAAGAGCAACCTACAACACGATCAATTCAACCTGAATCAAAAGTTGTGTTTGAGTCTTAACACCAGTCTGTGTCTCTTAGAAATGGGCTTAATGTCAACAAGTTTCAAAAAGGACATTTTCACACAAGTGTGACCTAAATTCATACATAATAATAATAATAATAATAACTTTAGTTATATAGCACCTTTTAAAAACACAGGTTTACAAAGTGCTTTGACAAACAGCAAAAACAAGAACAAACTAAACCAAACACAGAAGAACATTAACAACAGTAATAACATAACAGATGCAAAATACTAAAAATAATTAAATACAATTCAACAGAAAAGAACCCAAAAGTGCACAATACCCAACAGACATATATAACCCGACCATCATAAGAACCATCATAAGAACCCAGGCAACACAAGAACCATCATAAGAACCCAGGCAACACAAGAACCATTATAAGAACCCAGGCAACACAAGAACCATCATAAGAACCCAGGCAACACAAGAACCATCATAAGAACCCAGGCAACACAAGAACCATCATAAGAACCCAGGCAACACAAGAACCATTATAAGAACCCAGGCAACACAAGAACCATCATAAGAACCCAGGCAACACAAGAACCATCATAAGAACCCAGGCAACACAAGAACCATCATAAGAACCCAGGCAACACAAGAACCATCATAAGAACCCAGGCAACACAAGAACCATTATAAGAACCCAGGCAAAACAAGAACCATCATAAGAACCCAGGCAACACAAGAACCATTATAAGAACCCAGGCAACACAAGAACCATCATAAGAACCCAGGCAACACAAGAACCATTATAAGAACCCAGGAAACACAAGAACCATCATAAGAACCCAGGCAACACAAGAACCATTATAAGAAACCAGGCAAAACAAGAACCATTATAAGAACCATTATAAGAACCCAGGCAACACAAGAACCATTATAAGAACCCAGGCAAAACAAGAACCATCATAAGAACCATCATAAGAACCCAGGCAACACAAGAACCATTATAAGAACCCAGGCAAAACAAGAACCATCATAAGAACCATCATAAGAACCCAGGCAACACAAGAACCATCATAAGAACCATTATAAGAACCCAGGCAACACAAGAACCATTATAAGAAACCAGGCAAAACAAGAACCATTATAAGAACCATTATAAGAACCCAGGCAACACAAGAACCATTATAAGAAACCAGGCAAAACAAGAACCATTATAAGAACCATTATAAGAACCCAGGCAACACAAGAACCATTATAAGAACCCAGGCAAAACAAGAACCATCATAAGAACCATCATAAGAACCCAGGCAAAACAAGAACCATCATAAGAACCATCATAAGAACCCAGGCAACACAAGAACCCAACAACAAGAGCTGAGACCAAGAGGACCAAAGATTTAAAAATATGTAAGAAACTAAAAGAGCTGAAATAAATAAAAAGATAACAGCAATAAGAAGGTAAGAGCAGTAAAAGAAATAGAAACAAGTGGTTAAAGGATCAAAAAACCCAAAGGATATAAGGACCCATAAGGATCCCAATCAGCTCTCTGTGTAGCAAACTAGTTATTTACCAGTCCAGGCTTTGTGCACAAGGAGTCATTACAGTGAAAAACAAAGTGAGAGAAAGTGATCATACACTAACTCTCACTGTAGAAACAACAGAGCGATGCTTGTTTCATTTGAACCGCCCTCATTTCAGGTGTTATCCAACAGTGAAACAGAAAAAGCTAATCCTAGCAACAGCGTAACTCAACAGCAGCTCGCTAACAAGAAGCAGCAATAATATAATAATACACATGTTACTCACCATAAAGCGAAGACAGCGGCGAAAAAAGTCAAAATCTAACACAAATGCAAGATAGACATATTATTTCTCTATCGTAAGGTGTAATAATGACACTTCTGTTTCAAACAAATACGCCTCAAAGACGCAGGGTTGCAAACTTCACGGTTAGCTTTGTTTCTGTTTGTGATTGCAAAACACGGGCGCACTACGATGACGTCAGAGTGGCGGTTTCCGTGTGACGTCACTGTGCTGTTTGATAAAGTTTGCTAAATGTGTCTGAGAGCGAAGTTATTATTTTTATTTTACGTTTTGACGATTTTCCTTGTACTTATTTGCCTTTGTAAACTGGAATGTCTGGCTGTTTGTACATTTTCATATTTAAATAGAGAAAAAAAGTCGATAAAGTTTGGTAACAAAGAGGATTTTTGTTTAATGGTATTTTAAATTTTAAGTAAATTCTGTATTTATGAGTGAAGAAGTTGCTCCAAATTTTGTAGCATTTAAAAATGACTTAAAATGATCTGGCAGTCGTTGAAAAAAGCTGGAAAAAACAAGTTCCCTGAATAACTTGAGTTTAATATTGATTAAACCCCCCAAATTTTAATTTAATTGTATCTATTTAATTTTGATTTGTATTTATATCAGGTGATTATAGATTTAGTATTGTTGTTTTCTGGTAGATTCGTTGTTGTGTTTTGATTTTCTCCATTTAAATATGTTGCTTTGAGTTATTTGTCAAATGTTTAATGGTTAAAATAACTGTTTGTTAACTGAAAATATAAAGAACGAGAAAAAAATACATAAACAATAGATATAAATATACCAAAGTAAAAACCCCTCTTTCTTGCTTTTAAGGGTTATGCTGTTCATTATAACAATTTCAGCCAAAAACAAAAACAATGAATTTGTGCTGCCTTTGTTCTAAATGTAAACTACATGTTTTGGTATGTTGTCTCCTGGCTTCTTTGCTTTTGTTCTGTTCTGTTTATGTCTGTTTTTTATAGTTTATTTTTTTTGGTACCTTTTTATACTTATGTTCAAATTGTGGATTGCTCTCCTATTCAAGGATGGTCTGAAGTCATATTCGAACACTTGGAATATCTCACAAGTATTTTGAATGTGCAAAAATAGATCCGTTTGGAAAGTCTGTCAGACTAATTTGATTTATCTTGGACCCCTTCTCCCGAGTCTGAATTGTAACAAATGACTTTTCTGTAATGTGGGTAATTTCCTGCAACCTCCCGTGCCCCCTGATTGTCTGACATTTGTTTTTGTTTCTAAGTTTTGGTCATGTTACTATGGCTTATATATGTTTTATTCTTGTGAAAAATAAGGAAATTAAAAAAATGTATCAATGAAAAAGAGCTATGAGTGGAGTTTTAATGTGTAAATATGTATTCACCATGGCATGAAAATGAAGGCTACATTTTTCTGCTACTCTTTAACATTTTATTCGAGTGTTTGTTAATCTTTTGAGTCAGAAATGTGTTCATTTTATCAGAGCTCTCATGGTTGAGTTGTAGATGAAATAGGGTATGTTAATGTCATTGTACCACTAGATAGCAGCAGAGAACACCATAAATAACAGGCTTCAGCTGAAGTCAGAACAGCGGTTGTAATTGAAATCTTCAAGGACTTTATTGTGCCTCTGTACTAAAACGAAAAGGAACAAAGAGCTGAGGAATCATATCAAGTTATCATATTGGGGATGGCAGTAGCTCGGTCTGTAGGGACTTGGGTTGGGAATTGGAGGGTCGCAGGCTCAAGTTCCGATGCAGACCAAGGATGGAATTGGAGAGGTGCCCCAAACAGCTCGGGTGCTCCTTAATGTGCAGCTCCCTCACTCTGACATCTCTCCATCAGAGGATCCTGTTTGTGCATGTGTATGCAGCATGACTCAACAACAGAGTGTAAAAGTAATCCCCCCTTGCAGGATAAGTAAGGTATATAAAAAATTAATAAAATAAAATAAAAACCAGCCAATTAGGAATCTAGTGTCGGGTAAAGCTTGTGTGTGTGATGCCTCTTTAAGGTGCTCTGACTGAAAAAACAGAACAAGAAAGCAGCCAAGTATGAACAATTTCATATTTTATAATGTACACATTCTCAGTTTAGGAAAATGAACATGAGTATAAAGACTCCATACTGTACATTTTGGTCATTTTAATACGTCACATTTCAATCTTACAGCATAGATCCCCAAACAACCCAAGAAAATATGGATTGCTTTGAATCCCAGAAACACACACGACCCAGACGCAGTTCAAAATGAACTTATAGCATCCAGAATAAATACTGTACATAGAGCAGATCCTTTAAAAACCTCAGATGTTTACTTCTTAAACTGACTGACGGGCTGTGTGGTCCATAAGCTGATAGTTCTTATGATGAGCCATTCTTTCTGATTGGCTGTCACAACGATTCGAACACACTCGATGTCAAAGCCTATCTTGTGGTCCACGTTGGTAACCTCAATACTTCCACCTTTAAACTCTCCTAATGTGATGTAAGACGAACACTGCCGCCCCTGTTTAGTTTCCACAGACTTCTGCCCCACTTCCACAGCTCCATGGTGGAGAATATCGTTCTGTCTGTCCTCTGTGCCCGTCACAATCTTTATTCTGCTGATTTTAGTCGACTTATTAAAGATTATGACAAAGAAGTCTCCAGTGCACGGAGGCTTCCCCCAAAAGTACTCATCAACGATGCTGCTGTAAGCCTTTGTGGCATCATAGTTCTCAAAGACGTTGATGTTTGTGTAAAGGCTGGCAGGAGGGTTGTCAGGAATGTCGATGGAGTCTTCTTCAAAGTCGTCGTCCTTCAGTTTGTTCTCGGCTCCTTTGTAAGAGGAGTAGTAGCCCATGTGCTGGAACAACGAGGGCTTAAAGCGGATCACGTCCTTCTGAGCCAGCAGACCCCTGAAGTGGATGAGGAGCCAGTCGCAGGGCATCTCCTGGTAGAACATGAGGAGGAAGTGAGCCAGACGAGGAAGGTCTCTGGAGTGGTACAGCTTCCCGATGTAGCCCAGCTTGGAGAACTCCAGCATCACCCAGTAGGAGCCGTCTCTGGAGGTGATCACCTTCTTCAGTGCCGTCAGGAAGTTCCTGGAGCAGCGCACGTCGTCCTCTAACATCATGTAGAAGTGAGAGAGGTTTGTGCAGAAGTTCAGGAGGAAAGCGTAGTCCACGTTCTGCTTGGAGCGGAAACGAACCCGGTCCTCCGGGTCGTTGTAGTTTCTTTTTAACCCGTCCAGAGATGGATAATACTCCTCAGGAGTGTGAATCACCAGAAGGCGTCCCGCTATGATGTGATGAGCAAACTTTCTGGTGATTTCCTGCACCAGGTTTTCACACCACACCAGGTCAAAGTCTGCCAGGTGGACCACAACCACAATCTCTTTGAGTTCCTCGTAACTGGACTGATCAAAGATGGATTTGATCGTCTCTAGAAGATAATTCCCCTTCTTCCTCTTGACAGATGACAAACCAATAGTAAGATACTCTGTGAGCAAAAAAGGAAAAATAACTTTAATATTAATTTTTTGTGATAAATTATGTAAAAAACAACAACAATACAATAGTATTAGCTAAGTAGAAATGCATACTTTTGCGTGGCAAAGGGATTCCTGCAAGGTAGCGATATGTCACATTTATAGTCCCTGAGAAATTGGACAGATCTCTGAGTGTGTGGACATATCTGTCAGAGTTTGCAGGATGCATCAGCGACTCTCCCAGCTGTCTTTTCTCTGCCTCCTGAAATCACAGATACAAAAGCCCAGGGAGTATATATTGATTATTCCAAGCGCATCCTCACAAAGCATCAACCTTTCAAAGTTGAGAAGGCCTCACCAGCACATATCCGTCATCCATGTAGAGGTTGAAGAAGAGCAGGGTGATGAGGAAGCCGAGGAAGGGCAGCATGGAGCGTTTCCTGAAACACCTCATTTTATCCACAGACTTCCACATCAGCCTTAAGATCACGTCTCTCACTGCAGAGAAACAAACAAGAAAAGAACAAAGTAAGACATGTAGCAGAAAATACATCATACACCCTGACAGATAAATATTCACAAATAAATATTCCCACGGCAACTAGTGCTCTCTAAAGTCAAGCTGAAGTTGGGAAGGTCCTGTGCTGTTTTGCACTTGAATCTTTCCAGAACATATGACACATACATATCAGGCATCGGACAATTATTTCACTGCCTCTCAGTTTTTAACTGCATCACTGAAAAGACAATTGATACTGTTATACAGCAGCTACTGCTAGCATTCAACAACTCTCAACCAAAGTCAAGCTACTTTGGAATTCACACCTTTCTCTTCGTATCATGTTACATCACTGTCCAGTACATCATAAAGCATAAACTGTTACATCCAAGTCAACCCGACACTCCGAGACTGTCAAAAAACTATAAGCTTCCAAACACACACCTGAATCCAATTACCTGGAGCCTTGGCTTTGTGCACAGCATAAGTCAAGACTCCGCCTAGTGTTCAGTGTCGGAATTACACTCAAATGTAAATTTGCAGTGTTGTGTTGGGTTTCTTGAAGGATCAATAAAACAAGCATTTTGGCCCCTACAATAGTAATATTGGTTTATATGTGATTTGATGCTGATTTATTGCTGTTTTTCAACCCTTACACAGCCTGTTTTCCAGTTTATGGTCCGTCAGGAAGCCATGAAAAGATAAAGATTTGTCAGATATCCTACAGGGACTGCAGCTCCAACGCCTCAAAAAAGTTCCTGGTTTGAATCCCACCCGTTGTGGGCCTTTCTATGAGTAGTTTGCATGTTACCCCTGTTCATGTGTGGGCTCTCTACAGCTTCCTCCTACAGCCAAAATACATGTTCACTAGGTTAACTGATGACTCTAACGTGCCTGTGACTGTCAGGATTACTTGTTGTCTTTATTGCTTAACTCTGTGATTGACTGGCAACCTGTCCAAGTTGCTCAATTACAGCTGGGATTAGCTCCAACCCCCCACGACCCCTATGTGCTAACCCTATAAACAACAGATGGATGGAGATACCTGACATCTCTGCGACTAACCACCTGAAACACATCAATATGACATCATAACCCCATTTTAACTTCCCACTCTGAGCATAATGTCAGAGAAAAATGGCCGCCAAGTGAATAGGATGACTAGAGCAAGGTCGAGGCTTCGGCTGCCGTCATAGATTGCTCCATGGAAACGTGCAGTACGGGTATTTCAGACAGAGCTCTGAGAGCAGAAGAAGAAGAGCTTTCTTGGTCAGTATAGCATGCTCTGAGGAATCTGTTACTCCAGTTGACTAAAGTAAATTCAGCACTGATAGATTATTCAAACAAAAAATGGCCATTAATATAAGAATATTGATTTGCGCTGCTTTAATTACATTACTCATTAGTTGCAGCCCTCAGGTCTCAATCATAACGCTGGATGAAATCCATCTTTAATGAGAAACTTGAGATGACAGATGTGGCCTGTGGCACTGATACGGACATACGGACTACTGATCTCAAGGTTTATCATTTGATTAAGTGGATAGATCTAAAAAAAGGGATCAGTTTGGACGCTGATCTAACTTTACACAAGGGGAAACGTCAGTCATCTGTTCACGCCAGATGACGTAAAACTCAATAAACACAACTGGCTTCCCTTTGATCCAGAACAAACGCTCTCAGCTCTGTTCAGGGTGATATTTACTCGTACTGTTGACAGTTTTTCAGAATAAAAAAAAAAGAATTACTCTACTCACTTTCTGTCCTATTTGGCTCCTCATCTAAAAGAATGACTGGTCCCATGGCGCTATCCCTAATTCTGATGTTGCGTAACACAAGAGCACCACCGTCGATGTGAGAAGCCGCAGAGCTCCCCTGTGACAGGGACAATCTCTGCACAGGCTCGTACACCAGCCGCTGGGCCCAATAACTTCGATAAACAACTTATTATTCATTGTGTTATTCATTGCTCGAGTTCCATTTTAGGGGGAAGAAAACATCTGCCATCTGCCAGAGAAGTGAGCCATTTTGTGTTTTCTGTCACAGGGAAAGAAAAAAAAAAAAGCTCCACGATGGCACCTGAGAGACGCAGCGGCAAGAGTAAGTGGAAACTCAATGACAGCTGTGAGTCAATATTATGAAAGGCCTCACAAAGAAGGCTCCTCTGCGCACACACAAACTCCATTATCTGAGACGGCAGCCGGCGAAATCAGATATTGAGGCGATGAAAGAATATCTAACAAGGCGCAATAATGGCCACATGCCTTCTCTGCGGGAAAATATGGCTAAGAAATTAGATTTTTGTTTGCCTTCTCAGAGTGAATGTAAACAACAAACAAGCCTCCCATAGGTCACGTATATTTATATGGAAATGAAGGTACGTCTATGAATAAATAAGCACTGTTTGTTGGCTCTATTTGCTTTTGTTTACAATGCTTCTCTGCCAAGTTGTTGTTTTTTTCTTCCCTCAGCAAATGATCAGCGTGTGTGCGCCGGGGTGAGCTCATTTCTACGACTGGAGTCATTTTAGATTAGAGCCAGTAAAATAATAACAGGTAGAGGAGAATACAAATGAGTTTCAGCACTTAAAAAGTGTTATACATCCTATAGGAGCACTTATCGTGACTCGTGCACATTAATAATACTCTCTCCAGAGGAGGGAACGAGAGCCTTGTTCTGTCCACTAATCTTTTTGTTTTATGAATACACACTCCACAGAAAAAAGAGGAATTAAAGCAGGACTTTAACATTAGAAAAAATGTGCAGTAAAAGTAAGTGAATAAAGGTGAACTTAATACTCAGAAAAGTCATTTATCAGTCAAGTCATTCTACTTTAATCTACAATTCATCATCAGCTGGAGGACAAATTGTGCTTTAAGCTATCATCATGAAACTGGAGTACTGCAGGACGTTCAGTTCAATTGGGTGCTACTTTGGGTGCTTTCTTTAATTGCACATTAAGACCACCGCCAGCAGTAACACACTCATTTAATACCACAGCTGAAAGGGCCATTTTTTACTCCTGCTGTTTGTCTTCAACTTGAATTAACCCGGGCCCACCCCGAAAAGACTCTGGACATTTGTCAGGAAATATAAAAAATGGTAAAAAGATACCAAAGTTGATCTGTTCACTAGATTTTCAAGAAATGTAACCCATGAAAATGCACAAAGTGGAGCCCACGACATGACAACTTATAACAAAGCTTCTTTTCATTTTCCATGAAAATAAAGCAACAAAGCTTTCCTCACACAATGGCAGTGAAGTACTTCAAAGATAACCTCGACATTTTCATCAGGGATATTTTGCAAACTTTTTGAAAGCTCCTCCGACTGTTCTCAGAAGCTGATAGCTCTACTTGTGATGAGTGAAGTGATCCTCGAGTGTCAAATGAGCGGAGAGCTGCTTTAAAAGCTTTTGGAAAAAACAACATCATCTTTGGTCTTTTGCAGGATCATCTGGTGTGGATGTTTTCATCCCACCGCAGAAGCAAGGGCAGCACGATGCAGCAGAAACCACAGCTGTGATAGAACATCTCTTTAGCTGCTGTGATTCTGTACATTTGTGGATTTTACAACATACTAAAATTCTAATTAACAGTCTGAAAAAGTATAATTTGACGAGAAATGTTTAGAAAATTTAAGAAGTTCCAAGTAGACCACAGCCAGCAGAAACACTCTCCTTTAATTACCACAGCTGAAAGGGCCTTTTTTTTACGCCTGCTGTTCGTCTTCAACTTGAATTTTCCCGGGTTCTTACCACCTGATAACTTTTTAGTGGAGGGTTTAAAGTAGTGTTGTAGAGCTTAAAATCGGTCTTGGTCTCAAGTGGGTCTCGACTTTTGAATGTCTCGGTCTCGGAATCAAAAGCATTTTCACTCGGTCTCAGACAGGGTGAACTCCGGATTTGAAATCAAGACCGGTCAAGACCACCACTGAAAGGCAATTCTTTCAAGTCATTCACATGATTCGAGGGAAAACACACATTGCTAAAAGAAGGAATAACTTCAATTCATTCACAATTTCATTTTAATCCCCAGGTTACAGCCACAACCTTCCTGGTGTTACGGTCTAAGTGAGTGACACGCCCACTGCACCCAAGATGAGGATTTTTCTGTGATACTTATGGTCTTGGTCTTGTCTTGGTCTCGATCCCTAAACGTCTTGGTCTTGTCTTGGTCTCGTCTTGGTCTCGATCCCTAAACGTCTTGGTCTTGTCTTGGTCTCGTCTTGGTCTCGATTCCTAAACGTCTTGGTCTTGTCTTGTTTTCAGAGCACTCTGGTCTCGGGTAAGTCTTGGTCTCTGTTGGTGTGGTCTTGACCACAATACAAGTTTTAAGAGTCAATAACTACACCACCCTTGAAAGTCTGAACATTAAAAAATAAATAGCAGTAATGCTTTAAATTCCAACTCTTCCATCAAGGTGCCCTTCAGCAAGGCACTCATCACCCCCCCATCCGCCCCAGCAGCAGCTCTACCAGTATGAAGACTGAGCTGGTTGTACTGGGAGGCTCCCTGGCGGGAACGTTTTATAAAATGCTGAAATGCTGTCTGCTTTCTCAGCAAAACACCTTCCCTGAATAAATGAAGCAATAAACAAGATGGATGGGATACATGTTGCTGCAGAGACACGGTGCTGAGAGGCTCCACAGTGATGTATCTACATGACAGCTGGCTCACATCACTGACTTGATGAACACGGATGATTAAATGTGGTTAACGCCGTTTCCTCAGGTTGGCCATGTGGCGACTGTTTTCACACCCCACACCTGCTGTGAGCTCGGTACAGTAATCCATCTGAAAAACTCATTCTGCCGCATTTTCCTGCACAGAACGCCCTTAAGCAGTGGAGAGCGTGTTGGGTTAGCCGAGGAAAAGAGGAAGGCTTTAAATGCTTATTGAGATGAGAACGCCAAAACCAAAACACACCGAGGGAAGGTCGTTCATTGAAGTGTACAGCTGGTGGAGTGATTATGTTACAGTGTTTAAAGTTTATAATCTAAAAAGATGTTTACATGAACAAGTTTATAGGTATAACATGCAGGGCGCCGCCTCGGTGACACAGTGGTTAGTTCACCTGCCCCATGTATGGAGGCTGACCTATGGCTCCTTTCCCGTGTGTCATTCCACACTCTCTCTCTCTCTCTCCTTGATTTCCAACTCTATCCTGTCCTATCTCTCCAATAAAGGCATAAAAACCCAAAGATAAATGTTTTTAAAAAAAAAGGTATAATACATTGAACATTTTCAAGTCAAACTCTGTCTGGGTTTGTTGTTCTCAGTCTGTGTTCACACTGACGGGATGGCACATCCATCAGCTTGTTTGTGTTTCACTCTGAGGCTCAAACATGTTTTTTCTTAACCCCTCCCTCTCCAGCTGGAAGCCCTGCCACCACGAAGGGGAAGAAAGATGGACCCGCCCACTCAGAAACACTTTCTGAAGAACCAACATGCTTTACAAACCGAACAAAAATTTTAGTTTGGTATCAAATACCACAATGAAATTAGAATGAAATCATCTTGTGGCTGCATATCTGAATAGATATTAGTCCTACAAACAGCTGTAAGGGGTTGAATATATTTTATTCAATATAGTGAAGAACATTTTAGTTGTGTCTTAAAATGTTTGTTGTTTCTTCTTTTTTTTTTAAAGATTTATTTTTGGCCATTTTGTGCCTTTATTGTAGAGATAGGACAGAGTCAGAAATCAGGGAGAGAGGGCAAATGGGGAATTACATGTGGGAAAGGAGCCACTGGTTGGATTTTAACCTTTTAACCGCTTGGAGGACTACAGTCTCTATACAGTAACCACTGCGCAACCAGCGCCCCAAAATATTTGTTGTTTCTTAACCTTTGCCTTGCTTATTAGCCTATGACCTGTCTGTTTTCACATAATTATTGCTGTCCTTGTAAAGCACTTTGGAGCTTGAATTTTTTTTAAATTGCTCTATAAATTAAGGTTTAATAAAATTAAGGATGTGATACACTAAGGATGTGAAGTGCTTTTAAAATGCACAGTTGTGCATGTGTGTGTAGCATGTTCAACAACAGAGAGTCAAATTGAATTTCCCCCTCGTGGGATTAATAAAGTAAGTCTTCTTCTTCTGTTCACCATGACTCACTTACTCCTCAGGGATAACGTTCAGTTTAATGTGAGTGATAACAGCTTGGTGAAACAGACTGTTTTTATTGAAAGAAAATGAAATAATTTTTAGACCAATACCATCATCATGGTAAAATATTTTGTGTTAACTTAATGATTTCTGTAGCTGAGTTATAAGTGTGATAATGTACAGTTAGCAGGCTGTTATAGCACAAGAAAAAAACCCTCTGAAACAAGACGTGCTCCCCCTGTTTGGTTCCTCTTCTATCATTATTATTAGAATAATATTAAATATCTTTGTGTTTGGCTTGATCCTGAACCGTCTTTCAGATCACATATTGATTATTTTTTTACCTAAAGTCGATGTTTTCCATCAACCTGGTAACTGTTTTACTCTCAACGTTCAAATTTCAATTCCAGACTACAGTGATGATATTTATCACAATGCATCGGAATCTGACCTCGCTCATCTGAACACAGCTTATGAAAGGCTCTGCAGATTTGTCCTTGGTTGTTTTTTTTTTTTTACAACTCATCATTGTTCAATGTACGATGCACTAAAAGGGCCATCTCTTAGTCTGAGGCGACAGATGCTCTGGATCCAGTTTCTTTTTAAATGTATCCACTTCAACTGTTCACCTTATCTAAAACAGCGCTCTGTACCCTTCACCTCAAACCATCACAAGAGGTATTCCAGTCAGATTTATTTTGTAGTTTCACATGTTTGTAAAACGATTGGTAAAAAAGCTTTTAGGTTTAAAGCTCCTGCTGAATGGAATCCCTTCATATTAGATCAATTTCATTTGATGAAGGAAGCTCTTCTTAATTCAAGACGGATTGTTGCTATTATCACTAAAACTGTCACCGTCTACATCTGTACTTACATCTAATTGTGTTTAGATCGCTCGTATTATTTTCCTTAGATATTGCTGGCCACTTTGGCCGTCAGGTGGTTGTAAGGTTTTTCATCCACTTCTTTGTTTTATCTAAGTGGGTTGCTTTTTGTTGTCTGTTTTTATTTGTTATTGCAGCAGCAGAACATAGTTTGAGTGTGGCGTCTAGGTTCCAACATCATCACCCCTTGCAGATTTATTATGAGTGCAGACATTTAAGGAGTGATGGGATATCTTAAACCTCCCAGTCAGAGCCTACAGATGGATGCGATGGAAGGTGGTGGTTTGGCTGAGGTAGAGTACTGGTGCAAGTGAGAGCTGGCAATGAAAGAGCAGAGGGAGAGAGACCAGACACCTTGCAGCTTAAATAGATTGCTAATTGGAAGGATGTGTGAAGAGTGCAGTACATTTCATCTTTGTGTCTACATTTTGGCTCCTCTTTTTTTTTTGTAAACAAACCTGGGTTGAGGTAATTCTGTCAGTGACCTTGCATAAATAAAAGCAGATTGAACAAGTGACGTTCCTGCAAGTGTCTTTTAAACAGGCGGTCCGCTGCAGCCTGAACAATAATAACGATAATGCCTCTGCAGGAGTATTCTTACAGTTTGGTTTCAGAGTGCTGAGATGTGCTGGGGAATCTGTGCCAAGAGCTTTTAATGTCTTTTTAAAAAAATCCCCTCTAGTTTATGAACTTCACAGAGTCTTGTGGAACTCTGTGAATATAATTTAATATACAATGGGCGTCTTAGACACTTTATCCCGCTATTATTCTTCATCTCCATCCTGCCTCGGAGGGCCTCGGGCAGTGAGCTAATGTGGGTCAAAGCACTGACTGCTGAGGAGAGCCCATCCTCATTACGGCTGCCACCGCTGGGACTGCTAAAGCCTTTCATGTTCGTCTTTGACCTGAAAGGTAAATACACTCCAGATGCAATTTACATGTAGTGCAGGCCTGCTGCTCTCAAGTAGCACACTTCAAAAATAGAGAATTATCTTCTGCTTAGGGCTAAAGACTCCTTTAATCACAAACACCGAGCATCTGCACTTTGAAGTCAGCCGAGATAATTGATTAAAGAGATGTGATACTGTAAACAAAAGAATTATAATGTAAGAGGTTTATCTGAATAATGCAGCAGTGATATATTTGAACTGTTCTGAGTACAGCAATGATGTGTTGCAGTTCTATGACGCCCTTATCTTGAGATCCTAAGTTAATTATTTTGTTTACTCAAGATAAAACGTTTGTTTTCTCGGGATAAAAACACTATTTGTCACAAGAAAACTGCGTTTCCAGCTTGATATCATGGCATAATTTTGACAAATTGACACTTTTGTCTGGTAATTTGATCACAGGTTATGGTGCAGGAAGCATCTCAAAGGCAGAAAAGAAAGATTCACATTGTAGCTTGGATCTCCAAACTGTTTTTAGTACATTAATGCTGTGAAGTTAGTCTTTGATTTTTTAAAATCCTTTTTAATGTGAGATATTCTGAAGAGCACTTTAGACAACACGCTTGTCACATGTCTCTAAGGAGGGCTGTTTCAAATATCTGGTCAGCAACTTAAAGCTGGACTGTCATGACATTTTTGGGAGAAAAAGCATTCATGGATTCCCTGCAGACAAATCCTCCTAACTTAGCTATTCTCTGATTAGTCTCCAGCTCAACCAGCAGGTCAAAAAAATAATTTACAAAATCTTAATTTGTCTTTTAGCGTGATAATGAGGTCAAATGTTTACCTACAAAACTAAAAACATCTCTATCAGACTTAGCTTTATGTCTAAAATGTTTGTATGCTTCACACTTCACATAAAAATCCTTCAGCATGTTCAACATTTCATTGTGTGTATGAAAGTATGTTGTCCAAGCAGTAACCTCCACGGCTTGGAAATAATGTGCAACCTTGAAGTGCAGTTCCTCAAAAGGCCACTCGAGGCTGGCTCCAACAGTGAGTCAATCCCCATAATGCCCCATGTTAAAAGGCAATACATTTCAAAGCAGAAATAAAGATGTTTACAGGTGGGTCTAAGAAAAGCATTTGTAGTCTATTGAGCTATAAAGTTGAACGTAGAACTAAATACCCATTTCATACCCCATATGGTACGACTGTTTGGTGCTGCTAGCTGTCTGCTAGACTTCACTGTGGCTTTGTCAAGACACTGATCCTGATCCTCTTATTTCAAACTTTTGTCCAAACACAGTCACTTCTGGCTCCAAAATGACAACTAGATGGTGATAACCAATATGCCAAACTTGCAGCCCTGAAACAGCTGTCCACACACTGACTTAATATATAATTTAGCTAACAACATCAACGTGTGTGATTCAAGCGGTGAACTGCAGTGCTGAAAAATGCCAAGCCAATGTGGAAGTGACAAAAAACTGCAGTGTACTCGAGGATCCAGCTGGCTGTAAACCCCCCTAAAGTCCCATTATCACCTGTATTAATATGTTCATTTTTACAGCAGAAATAAATGTTTACAGCCTGCTACAAATAGTTTCTGTATACATAGCTCATTTATTTATTAATACAAACCGTACAGGGGTGAATATTCTTTTATAACTAATCAGTTCTAATTCCATAAAGGATTAGAGTTATGCATACATTTGCATAAATGTGTGCATGGCTGAGTTGACTGACGATTGGGCGCGTTGAGGCTGTTTGTCATGATCAGATTAAGGCTCGCCTCAGCTCCAGCTCTTTGCTTGTGTGTGTTAATCGATCAAAAATAAGGAGGAGATAGCATTTCCAAAATGGTGACTGCCATTCCTTGGGCTTCAAAATGTCTCTTCAAGAACCAACTGATGACATCACTGAGACAAGATCCATGTTTTATACAGTCTATGGTCTAGTTCAGGGGTGGGCCACATGCGGCCCCCATCAACCCCTCAACGTTGCCCTCAGGTCAATTTTTACATATCAATTAATTGGAAACATGAAGAAAACATGACAAACTCTGCCATGAATTCTTGAAAACCAGAAATATGTCCATAGTCATATTTGATCACTGGTATATGTTGAGTTAAATTTGAGACATAATCGACTGTAATTGTTTTTGTATCCTACAATTTGGCCCTCTGGCAGTGAGACCAAAGTCTTTTCAGCTGTGACCAAAGTTGCCCATCCCTGGTTTAGTTAAATCTTTAAGTGTCTACTGCATTTCAGAGGTCTCAAATATAAGCAGGTTTGATGATTTGAATTGTTATCCATAAGGGATAAGGAATTTAAACAAATATCGGCATGACACAAAAGTAAAAAAACTCAACAACAATCTGGTTTTACTGAATTAGGATTCATATCGGTTTATGTTATATATTCTTATAGTAGGCATGCAATAAAACACAAAGCTCTCAATCCCCTTGAAGGACATTGTAGTGAGACAGATTCCTGAACTGCTGAAACTGAAACTGAAAACCCTGAAACTCATTTTATCAGTACAGAAAGAGAAGAGGGCCATCTGATGAGCAGTGTGAACGGACAGGCTGAAGATATACAGTCAGAAATGTCATTAATTTAGCTGAGAACACGCTGAGCCTGATTTTACATCCAGAGCATAAAAGCTTGTGTTTGAAATTCAGCGTCGGCCTGCTCACCAACACATCTCCGCCTTTGGCTCGTTTCCCGACCGTTTCTAAGCTTCCTGTTGTATGAATATGTAAAGATGTTATGGTCACAGCGAATCCATATGCAACACTGAATAATAATGAAGCTTACAAACCAAAAAAAGAAAAATGCAATTAATCTCTTAGAAAATGGATACTCAGGGTCTCTAATGAGATGCCATATTAATAAGTCTGTGTGTTGAACAATAAAGCCAGTTGGTAAACACTGTTGTTCATTTGCTTGTTGCGTGCAGGCGGTCTATGAACCCACATGGACCCCGCTGGGCTGGAGGGTCTTTATGTTTGTGTGTGTGGCAGGAGACTTACTGATCCCGTGTCCTTGATGGGACTTTATTATTCTGTTTATTTAAAAGTTTTCCACTGATTTGATTTGAATGAGCTTTTAAAACTATATATTTAATTTGGCTGAACTGAACAGCACTGAGCGACTTTAACCTTGAATCTTTATTTTCACAGTGGTGTGTTTACACTGCAGTCACCGTGATTGGATTAATCTCTCAATAAATAAATAAAGAGATTAAACCGAAGACTCTAAATCATGTACACATCAATAACTGCACACTATGAAAAAATATTCAAGGCTTTATGAATGGTTTGATTTTAATTTAAAAACGTAGTCCAACAGATTCCGTTAAAGCACATGCAGACATCATGACATGGACCTTTGAAATGATCACACAGAAAAACAACTGAAACATAACAATGGATCCACTCCATGACAACCGAAACTCTGTTTGCTGATAAAAACTGAGAGACTTGTTTCTGTGCTTAGAAAATAGTTAATACCTGGAGAGAGGGGAGAAAGGCCCTTTACATGGATAGACATGTCAAGTAGATAACAGAAGCTAAAAGCAGATTTCAAAAAAGATGATTCATCCCCTTAACTACCTGCAGATCTAAATGATGTTTCTAATTTAAGATAACTGTATGAATATTAAAACACAGATACAAGCCCAGAATTTAATGTAATAAGAGGCTACATTTTAAAGCTTTAAAACCTAAAACAAAGAGATTAAAGATCCTATAAAGGTTTGTTTAGCTCAAGGGGAGCTATAGAGTCATGACAGCTGACAACAGCATGGCCCAATCACTGTAATCGCTGGGACATTAATTTGATTTGTAAAATAACAGTAAATAATTTACTCACGAAATAAAGAAAATGAACTGATCTGATTTACGCATACACGTCAGAAGAGAATATCAATCACTCAGTCCTTATTTGAATAGCACCAATTCATAACAAGACACTACAAAAGAGCAGATCTAGACCTTACTCTTTATTTCATTATTTAGACCCAACATTAATCCAACATGAACCCAGCACTAAGCAACATTTAGCAAAGGTATAGTGGCAGAAACATCGAGCAGAACCAGACTCATGTTGAAGATCCTCCTGCCGCAAATGTAATGAATAACAAGACACAATACTCCAGCATAATCTTTTCTACACTCAACTTACATGTCCAGATATGTACTTTAGAGATTTGGCAAAAGACAAAAACATTTTGAAGAGTGCAGTGAACGCTCGCTGGAGTGACAGCAGTGAAGCTGTCTGCCTTTCAACAAAGATGTGTGTGGGTAAAACACTAGTATCACATGAAACCGTTTAACTGGTTTAACCCGTCTTTTAACTCGTTCGAGCTGGACAGTGGAATGTGCAATCAGCTGAGGAGTCTTTCAGTCGTGCATCAGGGCAAGCGGGTCGGCTATAATGTCGAACCCTGAACCAGTTTTCAGAGGGTTGAAATTATTCATGTAGCACATGTTTTTCAGCAAAACTGAAAAAAAAAAAAACACACACACTCCAAGAAAACAGTTTAAACAGCCATATTTTAAGGCTGAAGGGAGATTTGCACTATCCTAGAGGATGGCTGTGAATTTGATTGAGGCCCTGAAATGCAATCTCCTGACCGGAATTAAAGTTGATGCATGGATCCAGACTGAGAGTGAAATGTTTTAATAGAGTTCAGAGCGAGCTGTGGAATCAGCGAGTAAACAGCATTTCTTCCAAAAGAAAGCAACGTCTTTTTGCTTCCAGCTGGGAGTTTTTCTGACTGCATCTCTGCCCGGTTCGATGTGTTTACTTATTCATCAAGGTGGAGGGGAGGGGGTGCAAGTTTTCAGACTCCGGGCTCCAGCAGTTATACCCTCTTCCTGCTGTTGGACGAGAGGGGCAGACCTCATTAAAAATGGATGGGAACAGGCGCGGCTGCACGTCCTCTGCCAAATATTCATGCATCCACGCTGCATGTTTGGTTGTAAGCATGAAGAGACGATGCAACTCGCTGAGCAGAGAGAGGAGTGAAGCTTGGCCTTTGAAGCGAAGGCTGCTCTGAGTTGAGTGTTTTTAAAAGAACAATACAAGTAGGGTTGTGTGTTTTTGACAAACCACAAATCATGCACACTGAAGCCAAATGGGGGAAAAGTTGGCAGAGGAGCACAATAAACCCCCAACCCACCCACCGAGTATATACAGTAGACTGATTCAAATGATGGACACAGCTCCAAAAAAGCCCAAAACGTAGGAACTCCCTCAAACGACAGGCTGCAATATACTGAAGGTCATAAGCTCCGCCTCCAACATGTTAACCGCTTGGACGTGGGTCAAACTAGAAAATTGAAATACATGTCCAATAAGTTCTTCTCAAACATACAGTAGTTCTTATCTTGCTGTTTTAAGTCTGACTGTTCACCACTCTGAGAGCTTTAGTTTTAAGAACTTATTCGATGCTAGAAGAGGAGTTTAACGCCATGATTGACAGCTCTGTTAACAAACACACGGCACACAGCGCGCCTGAAAAGGAAAAAAAGTCTTGCTTGTCGAGCTGCTTGACCTGATTATCAGCTCTGTTTACAAATGAGGCTCCTGCAGTGTGTGCACCAGATCAGCAGACTGGAGAAGAAGCAGCATGTGGCTCAGTGGTGGAGTCTGTCGTCTCTAAACCGGAAGGTCGGGGGCTCGACCCCTAGCTCCTGCAGCCACACGATGTGGCAAGACACCTAACCCCTTCGCTCCTACTGCTGCGTCAGCAACATCTGAATGTGTATGAATGGGATTAGATAATACTGATAGACACTTAACTCAGCATCTTCTGCTACCAGTGTGTGAATGTGTAGGTGTGACCTGGGGTTTAAAAAGCGCTTTGAGTAGTCAGAAGACTAGAAAAGCGCTATACAAGCTCAAGTCTATTTACCATTTCAGGGGAAAATAGCTCCTTTCCAGGCACATTGACCAAGTTATCATTGAACTTTCTATAACAGTGAGGTTCTGTTAAAACTGACACAAGTGTCTGTTCTGCTGGGACTCAGCTGACCTGAGGGATCTTCTCTGTTTTACTTGCAAGTTAAATGTGTGTTTTTGTACGAGGAAGGGGCAGGACGTCAGTACTACAGCTCCACCAGCCGATCTCCACAGACTTTGTCTCCAAATGCCCAAAATGTCAACGCCCATTGTAAGTGTATTTTGGCTTCACTTCGTTCCATCAAAGGTATGCACACTGAGAGCAGTAGAATAGGTATAATTCCCAGGAATTTACTTTTAAGTTTCATGAAAAAACTCTTGTCTCCAAGTTGCGACACAAAGTTGGCTTTTTTATTATTATTTATTTTATTATAATTTATTATTGTGCAGAAAAATAATTGTTGACGCTGTGTTCTTATCAGTGATGGATTACGGAATAAATAAAGGTTTGAATTGAATTTGTACCCATGAATGGTCAGAAAAGCTGATTCAATTTAGTGAACACAGAAGCAATACATCAATAATCCAAAACTGTATGTACTATTGGCTATACAGAATGGTAAGAAAGAAGGATCTGTGATTCACAGTCAAGGAGCTTAGAGTTGCAAACACATTGGTAGGATCCTTTTTAAAGATTGATGAGAGTCGTATTTCTTTTCTCATTTACACTCTCAACACAAAGCCGTAACAGTTCAGTGAAGAAGGGGAAAGAGGATTTTTTTTTTTTTTCTGTGACAAAAGTGATTTCTTTTATAGCCGAGGAAGACAAGCAGGCGCAGCAGGGAGGCAATGATGCAAGCGTCACTTCTAACGTTTGATATCAGGGGAAAAACAGCGATCAAAACAAGACTTGAAAACCCCCATGAAACAAACGTTCAGCTGTAGGGGCCTGACTTGTATATGTTAGTGGAGTAAAAAGCATCATTCGGGTAGGAAAAAACTGCTGCAAGTTTTCAATACATGCTTTTTTTCCAGCACAGTTTACAGCTGCAATCCATAACAATTGTCAAGAGCTGTAACCGTATTCCTCTGTTACACTGAGCCTGTGTGCCAGAGCTCTAATAAAGAGCCTTCAAAGGTTGGAGCCAGATCCAGTGGGATGTGGCTGTTAAGGGGAAGGAGAGCAAAATGTACTAACAGCTTGTTGATTTTGCTTCAAGGTTTATGAGTGCTTACAGTAATAATCTCCAACATTTCCCTGCTTATTTTTTAGCTCCCATCAGTGTTTTATATAACTCCACTTCAATTCAACCTGCAGCTCACGGTTTCTGTTCCAAAACCTAAAAACTAGATCTTTACCCGCAGAATGATACACATTTACTTTTGATGAAAAGGAAATAAACAGAAGGATGAGGTATCTTACATGAAGGGAAAAAAAAGCCTTTATGAGTAAAAAGAACTAAAATCTCATGAAGCGAGATCTAAAGCGGGGTGCACACTACAAGAAAGTCTGGCCGATTCTGGGGCTAATTCCCCCTCTTCCAACCAAAGTCAGCAATGGCTGGATCATCTCATGGATCCAAAGATTATCTTATCAGATGTTCCTGTGGTGTGAGGTGTGTCAAGAGGGATTTGTTTAGAAGACAATTGGGGCCACACCAATTTTAAAACATAAATATTTCAACATTTTTAATATTTACGATCAGGAATCCAGTTGTTTGGAGAGAACACAGACAGTCGAGCACGCAAACTGTGGATATTCATGTTGAACGGAACAAAAGCCAATCAGGAAGCAAGCTGACTGAAGCAGGACGCACAACAAACAACCATGGCGATGACAGCAAACGTGAAGCATAAACTTAGGTGGACAACAGAAATGGAGGACCAACTTCATTCATCCCAACACGAGATCTACATTGACAGGAGTCTAAAAACCACCATCATGACCTTTTCCTGCTCGTTGTCGGCCATGTTTGTTAACTCTTAAATTGTGTTTCACCATGCAAGATTACGTTTTTTAGGGGGGATTCGATGCCTTGCTAAAAGGCATCTAGGATTGCACTTGGACTTGGACCGGCGATCCAAGTCCCTACAGACTGAACTACTGTAAACTGCCGCCCCTTTTCTTTAAAGCTTTGTTTTTTGCACATATGAGGGAGCAAGCCTTACAAACATACATTTAGGTGAGCTGTACCTTGCTGCAGGATTTATTTACTTATTCTCACTCCAAACTGTGTTCTTTAAATGTGGCTCAGAAAATTCAGGTTAGCAGCCCTATGAAGTCTGCTTTATTTCTAGCTACTGGCAGCACTAGATGAAAGATCAGGGGACGACAAAATTTAGAGAGGCCTCATCCTCTGGGGACAATACATGCCTGTCCAATTTTTTTTTTATCTCAATCTGTTCAATAGTTGATTATAAATAAGATATTTCAATCTGGTGGTTAATCAACATTTCTCTCTTTAGAGTCACGCAAACTGTCTTCAAAAGCATCAGAAGCTGCAGAGCGTATGTGCACAGAGCCACACATTCAAAGGCCCGATCACCCTTTGTTTTCATTCAGACATGACCAACAACAAGTAGAGCCAAGTCAGAAGAAACTTAGGGGTCTACAAACACAAGGATTTTAAAATGTTTTACTGAACTTCATTGGAAACCAACGCAGAGAAAACAAGATGGGTGTGTTATGAGAGGACCTGCTGGACCTAGTTAACAATCTTGCAGCAACATTTTGATTCATTTGTAAACGGTCGAGGGAGGACTTATTGAAGCAGGTGAAAAGGGAATTACTATTGTCAAGCAGGGACGATACAAACGCATGAATTAGCATCTCGAGCCCAGCTTGTGAGACAACAGATTTCAATTTAGGAAAGAGAAACATGAACGGGCAAGAGAATTAACATGCTGATCAAAAAGCATCGCCTGATCAAAAGTGACTCTAAGATTTTTCAGATTTTAACATACATCAGGTAGATAATGTTTGATGTGTTACGGTGGAACGTGTTCGGCCTCTTTTGCTCTTCACAGTTTTCCTACAAACTACCAAAGCTTGTTGAAACACAAGTGGCTGAAACACAGATACCAGAACACACCAGATACAAAAATATGGCTTACAGATTCTGTATTTATATGAAGACTCTGTGAAAAGACATTAAACCAAGCCCATTCAACCCAATATCAGAAAGGCTTTCTGGAAATTTAATGACAGTGTTTTGAAATTGGATTGAAACTAATTGAATGTGTACTGACTTAGTATTATGTTATAATACAAATCTTTACATGTATATAAGGCCTTAATGAAATTGTTAGAAGGCTTCTGTCGCTTTAAGGGCTGAACATGTTATTTCTTTGAACGCTGCACAATGTTCTTTCATCATCAGTATCTGCCATCATGTGTCACTTTGTATATGTGAGGCAGGATTTGAGCAGCTTGTCTGATTATCATGTAGTGTTCAGATTTCTGTCGGGGCTCCATGACTAACTCGGGCCTTTTCTTTTGTGACGTCAAAGCCGAGCTGAAAACTGCAAAATAACTGATTTGGATGAGAAGTGGTGGACAGGACGTGGGTGGTGTTGTGTTGGTGAGGGGGTCATTTTAAGAAACATGGTCACCTTGGAAACGGTAATTGCCTCGGATGACTTTGATAACTGGCTTGTATTTGAGGGAAAGTCTGCTGGCTGTTTGCAGCGACATCCTGGCTACAGATAAACTGTGTGAGCTGGGTGCATTTTGTCACATTTGCATCTGCAGTTTCTCACAAAGGTTTCAGCTCCATTAAGTTTTAGAGGTGCTGGTTTCACTTGGCGTGCTCTGACAGACAGTAAAAGTTGTTTATATGTTAGAGACACACGGCATGTGAGTGTTAGTTGGTGTGGACTGAGCCAAGCAGAGGAGCAAGAACTCAAATCCTTTTCTTAAAAATCATTTTCCATTTTTCATTCATTAAAAGGAACAGAGTGTATTCCAGTGTCAAACATTATTCACAAATATAAACAGTAACTGCCAGGGACATGAACAAGATGTATATATGCATTATATTAGAGATACATATTTTTCGCCTTGGTAGATATGGGTTCCATGAAAATTCTGGTTGCTAAGGACCTTTTAGCAACCCACCAGGAATACTTATGATTAGTCAGAATCACTTTCACTTTCTGCTACCTGTGTCATGATGATATTTGTAACGTAATTAATTTATTAAGAGATTATATCTTTATTTAACCTCGGATTTAAAAGGGGGCACCACTTCCCATTATAGGAAGAAAATAACTTTAACTGTATAAGTTAATTAATTAATCAGTCAGTCTCATATCTTGAAATAAGTAAGTTCTGGAAATGTTAAACAAGAAAACACACAGACAAAGTTCTGAATTTTATTTGTAAAATGTAATATAAAAAGGGTAAACAATAAGGTATAGATGAAACAGATAAAGAATATGATTATTATGATACGGATAATGCAATTATAACATATGGTGACATTATATATTTAGTAATGAGATAAGACGCGGTATTGTTTGAATGACTTAATCAGAAAATGCTCAAAAAGGGAAAAAGTTGATAAACGAATTTTAGGATTCTATTTGGATTAAAGGAGGGCTCTGAATAGACACGACTCACGACTTAATCTTCCAACATCAACAACCAGCATGTTTACTGTGAGATGTGTTCGATTGAACTCTGCCGGCTGGTCCCGCGTTTCAGTCTCCAGCAAGTGGTTCTTTTCAGGCCCAGAGAGGTCCACGTGTCATGATTTGGTCTTTTCTAGTTTTGTTTTTCAGTGTTTAGTGTTTCTGTATGTTCTAGTGTGTTTTGTTCATTCTTGAGTTCTGTGTGTCTTCAGTGTTTCATGTATTTATTTTGTAGTTGTCCTCAGTGTTTCTTGTCATGCGTTCATTCCTTCCTCTGTGTGTTTCCCTCCATTGTGATTGCCCTCATTGTCTTCACCTGTGTCGTTAGTCTCACCTGTGTCTGATTACTCCCTTGTCTATTTCGCTGTGTTTCTTCACTTCTGTGTCAGTTCATTGCATGTGCTTGTCGGTGTCGTTTGTTGCATGTCAGTTTACCCAAGGCTCCTTCTCTTGTTGGATTTTTTGTAAGTAAGCTTTTGTTTGCCTTTTGTTTAAAGAATAAATAGTTTTAGTGAATCCTGCATCTGGGTACTCCTCTTCGTTTTTGCGATCCGTGACACCACGGGCCAGATTAGATGTCTTAACACCTTGGTCGGAGTGTGCAGCTGGGATGGAGATTGTACGTCGGTTCAGCCGTCGTCTCAGAAGCTCCAAACAGGAAAAATATTAAAGAGTCTTTTGATACGTCGATTTCCAATTCAGATTAACCTGATGGCCATCTCGATGAATCCAAACTAAGGAATTGGCATTCAAAATTGAAGAGCAAAGACTTTGGAGAAGAAAGTTCAAAAGCCTTGATTGAGCCAGAAAGAATTGATGTTTCCAAGAAATGTGCGTTGAAAATAAAAGTTCAGCAGAGAGTCATCTCTACGGCAGAAACTTAAAAGAAGTGATTCTTTTAGAAGTGACTGCAGTCCGAAGAGAAGCGAGCAAGAGCAAGAAGCTCTAAAACTTTAACTAAAAACCTAAAAAAAACTAAAGATCTGAGCTGAGTGTGAACGCTTATCAGCTTCAGGAAAAGGGGGCAGCCCTGCAGGAGAGGAGGGGGGCCACCCACGGGTTACTCCCATTCTGACCGGAGGACAGATGTTGAAATTCTATAGAATTCAGAGGCTGTGAATGTACAGTTTTCTTTGGCTGTAGGCTATGGCAACAATAGCCTGTAGTTTGATCATGGTGTTTCTCTTCCTTAACGATTAGAATATTGAATCAAATTAATATGGGGAAAAAACGCTATCTGTATTCCTTCTTTGATCGTGCCTATGTCTCCTCCTAACTACAATAACAACAGCGTGTTGTGTGTAACACTGGTCTCCTGGATTAGCACGTTCTTTTCAAAGGTGTTAAATACAGACACCGTCACAATCACCGCAACTTTTGTCAGGCTTGGTAAATCGCAATGCGTGTACTAACTTAACTTGTTTGCATTTTCTCCTCCTAGTATTTTGCACATTAGGGCAGAAACGCCCCATATTGCATATTCATTAAGGTAAACGTACTAAATGGACAATGCGTGTTGTTTTGCTCATTTGAAAGACGCAATCCTCACTGCGTGCCGTTCGTAGATCAGATAGCAAATTTTTTGCTGGTGGTATCAAGTTTGCACACGTTTTAAGACACGCAAACCTTTAGTAAATCTGGCCCTAAATGTATAATTATGAAGGTTACGTATTCATGGGAATTCTAACACTAGATGGCAATAGCGCTCCACGTCAATTCCTATCAAAACTATTATAACGCTTATTCCTATTCTGAAGATCAGATTTTGAGTTTAAAAAGATGATTGCAATACATTCAATGTGAAAATTACAAATATATAGATGAAGAAAGACATAAATGTTCATTTGATGCAAAATTGAACGCTGTGGTTTAATCAGTCCTTCAGCAGTAGTTCAACAGATGGTCAATTTTTCCGACTTTGCAGAGACTGGTTTTGGTCATAGTTCATGTCTTTGGGGTCAATTCGTAGATAGCAGAGTGTTCTGTTTCCCCTTGGTTGTTTACTCCAGGCGTTGTAAATGTTTATAATATCCTGTCCTCCAGAGCCTGTCTGAGAGGGAGACTTAAATCATTGATCAGTTCCTTTTGTTTCTTGGTAAAAAGTAACCCAGATGTTAATCCACAGTCCTGAGTCCTGCAGGAAGAGAGGTTGTGAAATGTGGCTGCTAATATCGGCTACATATTTATTTTCCTTGTTGGTGTGGCCATTTAACGATAGCCTCACTTCTGGGCCTCCATACATGTGTGGACCATAGTTAGGTTAAATGCCTAGCGGATAAAGCTCTTTAAAAAACAAGGTTGAACTTTGTCTTAGCTTCAACTCGCGGCTTCAACATGTCCCACAGGCAGGTGCCAAGCACAGATGGTTAGCTTGTGCTAGCTTGTTAAGTTATCAGCTTTTCCAGTACAACAAAAGCAACAATCTCAGGTAGCCTGCAGTGTAAGTAAATGCAGTAAATGTAAACACTATGTCCTGGAGTGGGCATGCACTCCTGACTCTTCCTTTAAGCTGGCAACCTTCTACTTCTAGTCCCCAGTCTTTGATCTTAAGTTTCTCTCTGCTGAAGGATTGACACACTGCTGATGTACCTGGATTGAAATGTGTTTTTGAGGCCAGTGATGGAGACTTCGTTAATCATTCATCATGCAGAGGAGCGTCTGCTGAGGGAGGATTCTTGGCATTTAGTCCAAGAAGGAGACTACAGTAAACACATTTTCTGAGTGCTGCTCTGTGGTCCACGTATAATCAATTCTCCTGTTATTGCGTTTCACTCGCTGCGGGGGCAATAGGACGAAGGGATATGATATCACCCAGGACTTGCCAATAATAAAATTCTATCAGCAAGAAAGCACCTGAGGGGGAGGGAGCGGGGAAGTGTCAGGCTCGTCTGAAGCACATTTCCAATAACAAACAGGCCTCCTGTGAGAAGTCAACAATGCCCCAAGGTGAGACACGTGCGATTTGTCACTCTGGACGCATGACAATGTGCGCTGCATAAATGCAAAATGTGTGCGATCTGCCCTCAGGGGGGGAACTGAGATTTCACATCTGAAATGAAACTGCCTGAGAGCAAAACTCAGACGTCATTAAGTATTCTCGGAGCCCATCACTTTCTCTCAGTCTGCAGGAACAAGGGAAATCCAGTGAGAAACAGTATAAAAGGCATAGTCTCTTTGGCACTATTTCTAGAGGTACATGTACAGGACAGAGTCTGGATAAGTACTGGATGTTACAGCCGTGATGTCACCCATCACTTTCTTGACTGCATAAATCAAGCCTGGAATTCGTTCTTGACTCTGGAGCCAAAAGGGACCATATTAGGGTGGGGAAGCGAGGTGTTTTCCAACAGGAAGTTATCACGCTTAACAGTCAGCACCCATTTCAAATTTTTTATCTAGTAATTGATGCCTTCATTACACCTCACTTTGACAACTGAAATTCTCTGTATATGGGTTTAAAATGGTCATCTCTGCGTCTTCTCCTTGAGCAAAATGCTGTTGCACATCTGCCAACTGGTTGACAACATTACACTATTTTTGTCCTCTCTTCATTGACTTCTTGTCCATTTCAGGGTTGGTTTTAAGATTTTCTTTTAATTTCACTGATCTCCTGTAATACTGTTGTATATTCCAGTTAGAGCATTTAGGTCGACCAATATCCTTGAGCTCTTAAGTTCTACACTTCAAAATAAAGAGGATCGAGCTTTTGTAGTGGCTGCTCCTGAGCTATGAAAATCGACCAATTTATTAAAGACCTGCTCAGTCACTTGACAATTTCCATTCTGGCTGCTGAAGAGCCACCGCTTCTCGATGGCATTCAATTCAAACTGAGCCTGACTCTTCTTATTTAGTATATAATGTCTAGCCTTTCTTTAATTATTATTATTCTGTTCATGGTTTTATCTCCTTCTGATTTGTTATTTTTTTCTTATATTTAATTCAGTCAACTGAACTAAAGAAGCTTAGAGAGCTATTGGAAAGTTGCAGACTCCCCACGCCCACTCGCCTGAATCTCAGGTGAGAGAGCAGCAGGTAGCCGCCAAGTACAATGTAAATAACTTTCTCATCAATACCGTCCAACCAGATTCTACCGTAAAAACAGCAACCCTATCACCTAAACACTGGCTGACAATTACATTTTAAACACTGAACGAGCTAACAACCCATGGTGAAGACAGTGTACCTAATCCTCGGTGCAAAAATATCAATACAATTATACTTGAATTTCACTCAACATAAAAGCTTGAGCCCAGACTTCACGGACAGCCTTAGTACCAGAAAACCAGATTGTCTGATTTATATATGAAAAATCCATGTATCAAATTCGTTTTTACGGGCTTCTTAATATGGTGCCAAATGAGGATTCACTCACTTTTGGAGCCAGCCTCAAGAGGCCTCTCTAGGAATTGCAGTTTTTTTAGGTTCAGCATTAGCTTCATTTCTTTTTATACTGGAGGTTGCTGCTTGGTATGGGAAAACAGGGAGATGAGCTGTAGAGATTCAACAGACTATGGGGGAGACAATTTTGGTCTCCATGGTGACGGATGTAATGGAAACATCCGTCTGTGGCAGAGTGGCATCGAGACCCAGACAATCTATGTGACTCTAAAACGACATCGCTTGCTGAACAATCATCCCACAGCTCTGCTCTACAGAAAGGAGGAGGGGGGAAGGAAGAGGAGAAGGGAGGAGAGGTGTCAGCTCTGAAGCTCACCCAGTTGCTAAAATAACATTTCCCAATTTTTTCTCCATGAGATGGCGATCCAGAAAGACGATAATTAAGGAAAGCAAAGTGGGATTCACACCACAGCTGAACATGTCCCAATTCAGATTTTTCCCCCCTCATTAGTGCTGGAGGAAGTGATGATTTGACACAGCAAGTGAACCATTTGACAAAAAAATAAGCACGTCTGTCACATGTAACATGCAGATGAAGGTTCAGCTGAGAGAAATAGTGTCATTATTCAAATATGTGCTCCATTTTGAAAACATAAGAAATCAACAAAAGCTTCATACCAAAACATGGTACTTCCTGAACAGTTTAAATACATTTACAAAGATTTGAAGTTGCCTAAACAAACAAGAATACTCCAGTTTCTCATAATTTGAGTCCTATTTTTATAGCATCGTTTCTATTGTGCATGTCAATGTATTCCCAAAAGTAAATGCTGTGATTTGATAAAGAAATACAGGAGAGCACACTGAGACTATAACGCACTTGGCTTGAGCACAAAAAGTCTGTAAAGGTTAAAGAAGGATCAGGACACACATTGGACCCTTGAAATGTGTGCTTGCTAACTTTTCTCAAAAGGAATGACTGTTGCTGATCCTGATTTGTATTGTGTAAATAAAAACTCTACATCAACATACTGAGACGGTTAGAAGGGCATCAGAAGGGTCTTTGAGCTTCAAGTAATTGATTGGTTGAAGCAGCTATCCTGTGTAGGCCCTGCAGGCTGTTTTATTCATTGTACGTATTTCACAGTGGAAGAAAATACAACTTTAGTCATGAAATTCATTGAGTTCATATTCATTTCACTCATCCATCTTCACTTGAAGTGTGATGATAACTTTAGTTATCACCAGCGTGGATGTATATTTGGCAGCAGTGAAAGCGTGGAGACTTTTCTCACCCTCTGAACTCTCCCTGACATCTCTGTCAGCTCATGTTGAAATATGATCATTTTATTACAGAGCCGTGGAACACTGATCCGAATAATCAGATAGGAGCAGACATTTGGAAACCAGCCCGAAAAGCGTGTGTTGTGAATGTTAGACTGAGAGTGCAGAGCAACAAAACCATCATTACTCAGGTGGCTGCCAAGAGCGAACCAGAGAAGCTGCTACTATAAGACGAACATAATAGGATGCTAATAAATCCTCTGGAGATCACCGGGAGTTCAAAATGATGTTTCCCAGAAGGCTCATCAATCAGACGAGCGAGAGGCCGGCTCGCTCTTGGAAGACGTCCTGTTTCAGCACATCTCTGCTTCGGCTCGAGTACAACCCACACTCGTGTTTGTTCTCTAATATCTCAGTTTGATGTAAATAAGCGTTGTTTGATGAGTAATGCTACAATCTTTTACTGCTTCACTGTTACTCAGTCTGGCAGCTCTTCTTGCTTCGAACGTGTAATTGTATGATCAGGCTGTCCAGTTTGCTCCTGTTTTTGTTTTGTCTAAAAAGTTTTTGATTTGTATATTGTTGTATATTTTGACGTTGCTTAATGCTGTTTTCACCATCTTTATGGCAATGTCAATCATTCATCATTTGGCCAAAGGGGGGGGGGCTTTAAAATACCCTTCCCCTCCAAAAAAAATGTACAATTTGATTGCTTAAGGTCTTGAAGAAAATTTATATTTTTGGTACCAAGGGCCTTTAAGATTTTCAAACAAATGTCACTGTTTTCTTTAACAGATGGCGTTCAGTTTTTTTAGTCTGTTGAAAGGTTCCCTGGTCGACCTTGGATTACATTTTAAGAGGTCAAGAGTAACCGTTGATGCTCAAATTAAAGTTGGGAAATCGCTTCATCTCCATGTCCTTCTGGTCGCCCTGCAGAAATCCTTTCATTATCTATCAACCAAAAGGTTCTGACCGCCATAATGAAGCCCTTTTTCACTATCCTGACGCAAAAATCAACCCATTAAAACATGAAAGTATAAAGAAAGTTAAATCAGTATAACACTCAACTTCATTTCATTTTTACATCTTGTAACAAAGGCGACGATTTACATGTGTTGAAATGTCACAGAGAGGATTCTGATTAGATTTTTCTTACAGAAAAGGACTGCAGTGGATTGGACGGATTATATTAGATTAGAAAGAATCTGAGTGGATTGGATTAGATTGGACGAGACTAAATTAGATTTTGAAAAAAAGAAGAAGAGACAATAGGATTTAATTTCTAATTTCATCCACAGACTTTTATTGTTTCCACTTTTGTCCTCGGAGACAAAAATAACTTGAGTTAATTCGAGAGAGAATAAACACTGTTTAAAGATCACTTATGTAGAAATGTGAGTCATAATTAGTCACCTATTTAGATAAGGTAGGTATTAAATAACTAGAATGCAGCGTATCAATGCTGTGATAAATTATTTAGAGGGAACATTTCAATTAGTAAAGCTCATTACATTATCTGTGAGTTAATTATATAAAGAATAGCAGCCGCGCTGCAGAAGACTAAAGTACATTTATCCATTAGAGAACTTTTTTTCTGGATGGGATTTTGTTTTTATGTTCTGAATATGAAAAGTTGAGGACAGCTCTCAGTCTCACTGTTTATTCTTCCAAATTCAAAGTGAAGATATGGATGTGCTGTGAAAACATTTCTTATTTTGTTTGTGGAGTTTCTCTGTCAGCGGCTGACACTCTCTCTCTGTGACTGATCTTTACCGAGAGTTTATGTCTTACATTTTAAACATCCACTGTATGAATTAAAATGAAATTTGGCATGAAAATACTTGATTCTCATGAGATGATTGCTACCAACTTTGTGTTTCTGCTACCCTTTACTGTAGAGTTACCTTGGTCACTTTGAATCAGTGAATCTCTCTCTCTCTTTCTGACTTTCTTTTTTCTTTACTGAGAAGGGTTTATTTCAAATTCTCAACATCCACTGTGTGAATTAAAATGAAATTTGGCGCAAAAATACTTGATTCCCATGAGATGATTCCTAACAACGTTATTATTCCGATACCCTTTCCTTTAGAGTTACCATGGTCACTTTCAATCATTCTCTTTGAATCGCTTCCACGTCGATAGTCACAATTTGCTGCAGTTAGAGTTGAAAACTTGGCTGTCTCCATGAAAAGCGACTTTTGATTTAGTGATAATGTGGATGTTGATAAGCTGGAGCCATTCATGTGGGCTGAGAGCTCGTCAGCAGTGACTCTCTCTCTCTGTGAATGTTTCTCTTTGTGTCTGTTTTGATGAGAAAAGAATGCGAGGCTGGAGAAAGACCTCTGCTCCATCTATTAAGACTTTTTAAACCGTCTGAAGTCGCTCTCATTTCTGATCTGAGGGCTGCACGCCTGCCGGGAAGAATAATGAGAGGTTTACTCTGACCATTGGTCCAACAGTTCACTTTAAGACATGTAAACAGTCTCCCCCTCTGCTCACCAGATCATTCTCATTTCAGACTGAAATGATCACTTTTGATGTGTATTGTTTCTTATTTTGGGATTAAAGCAGACTCTTTTCTTGTTTTTGTGCGCCCTTGTCTGCTCCACTGTGATACTTTTTCTCTCGTCTTCTAAATGGGCATTAACACTTTAAATTGTCTCTATTCAGAAGTTCATACTCTCACTGACACAAAACCTGACTTCTGATACTGCATTCACAGATCCTCTGCTTTATGCACTTTTTTTAAAGGTTTATTTTGGGGCTTTTTATGCCTTTTATTTAGAGACAGGACAGTGGAAAGAGTCAGAAATCAGAGAGAGAGTGTGGAATGACCTGCGGGAAAGGAGACACAGGTCAGATTTGCACCCTGGCCGCCCGCTTTGAGGACTGCAGCCTCCGTACATGGGGCTTGCGCTCTAACCGCTAGGCTACTGGTGCCACATTAATACACATATTAATGATAAATTATCAACACAAAAAATACAGCAGATACCTCAAATCAGAATAAGATGTTAACATGGGTACATTTAATGAGAATACACCAGAGTATATTAATCAAATCATAATGTCAGAGGGTGCAGATGGCCGAGCGGTAAGGTTGCGCCCCATGTACGGAGGCTATTGCCTCTCTGACGGCACGGATTTGAGTCGGACCTGTGGCTCGTTTCCCGCATGTCATTCCTCTCCTTCTCTCCCTGGTTTCCAACTCTAGGGCCAAACATAAATCTGTATTACTAATTACTAATATTGTAATGTTATGTTAATGTTGATTATTGGAACTTTTATTGTGTTGTTGATCATTTTAGAATATTGGTGTATATTATATTGTGGTACCGTAGATGCTCAGATGGAAATTATTTCAGGGGAACTTTAACTTAAAGACAACTTGATGATATGTGGAGGAAAACTAATTTAAAAGAACGCTTCTCTACGTTGATCACAGCGAGTGTGGTCTGATGGGATTTTTCATTTTTCTGCACATTCAAGATGTTCCAGGAGCAAGGTGAGCCAGAGACTCAGTGCTGGTAGAAAAATAACGCTCAGATGCTTTGTGTGGCGGGTTGGAGCCGTCCTCGATGATCAAAAGCTGCTGTCAGGAAACTCTGAAACCGGGTCTTCAAACTGTGGGGACGCCTGACAAGCCTGCCGCCCCCAGAGGAGACGAGCTCTGCTTATTAAGACTGGAGGAGCGGTGTGCTATGTGTAGCTGCCTGCTGGGACACTTTAAACACAGCAGCTGCTCATTCTCTGCTTCAGCTTACACACAACAACTCAAAGACATGTTCTACAAATCACAGAGAAAATCACTGAGAAATTACCAAACCTACAATCTCTGACAATTTAGGTTTAATATCCTGTCAAACATGCATACATGTTAAAGCTGACGGAAGAAAACCCTGCTGCTCTAATAGGCCTATTTCTAGCTGAACTATGTGTTGCTATTTAGAACATTTAGTCCCAATTTACAGCCTGCAACACATCAAAGCGTAACGTAAAAGTAAATATAAAAATGCTAGGTGGAAGGCAGTCTTACAATAATGCACACAGTCCTATGAGATGTGTTTTAGCAAGACGTGCAGTGTGACCATACGCAGAGAATTTGCTTCCTCAGAACTGTGATTATAAGCTAAAACAGAGGGCAATTATCATGACTAAGTGTGATTTCATCGATTATTTTTTACTACTTTTTATTGTTATTATGTGTAATACTTTGGTGTCATTTATCGTGTTATCTTGTTTTGTTTAACCTTCAACAGCTGAGAGGAGATGGACTGACATTAGTGCATTGACAATAATTGTTTAATGTTTTTTGTATTCTATCCTGCACACTCACATAGAGCAGAGTTTGACTAAATAACATCGCTGTCATCTGAAGTCACTGACAGGAAATCGTCACCTTAATGTGTTTAACTCTGCAGAATAAAATCAAACCATCTTTGACTTCTTGTCCTCACTCATCTCTTTGGTGTAACAACAATAAAGTCCACATATAGTGGGTGTGAGACGGACGGTGAGTGTGAGACGGATGGATCGACAACATTTCAGACGTATTTCCTGATCCAAAATGAATTCAAATGTTAACGTTGTTTCCGCCTGAAACAAAACAAGCCTAACCTTTACGTCACATTTAAAACTGTAACCAACAGGGAGAAGCTTCTTTAAACTGACAACTGAACTCTTTTTTTTTTTTTTTTGCCTGAAAAACACTAATGTCCTAAACTTTACCAGTTTCTTTGCATTGTTACATCATCAGCTGTGTTTATTTTCTGTAGTAGTACTTTGGGGGTTTTAGCTTCAGACCAAAAGAAACTAGAACTGAGATTTTTCTGTTTAGTTTTAAAGACAATGCTATTTTCTTGCAATGTTTAGATGAAGAAGTGTCCCAGCTGTTTACAAAAAAAATCAGCTATACTGGGCTGCTGTGGATCAGTGGTCAGAGTCGGTCATCTCTCGACTGGAAGGTCAGGGTTCGATCCCCAGCTCCTGCAGCCACATGTCCGATGTGTTCTTGAGCAAGACACTTTACCCTAAATATCTCCCATTGCTTTGTCAGGGGAATATGATGTGTATGAATGGATTAGTTACCTCTGATGGACACTTCACATAGCAGCCTCTACCATCAGTGTGTGGATGTGTAGGTGTTTGAGTAGTCAGAAGACTAGAAAAGCGCTATACAAGCTTAAGTCCATTTACCGTTAAAATCCAGCAATTGCCCTTCTTCTGGTAATGCTGCTTCATGAGACTGTGATTGTAACATGAAAACAAACAAGTCATCATGTACATTGTACCCGTGTGGTATTTAACTTCACAAGGCGATGAAATTCAAACAGCTGACTAACAAACAACGTGCTAAGGTTCACTGAGCTCTGCAAAGGATAAACCAACTGTGTCCTCCAACCTTCACGCAGACGAGGAGGAGGAGGAGGCTGCTTTTACTGTGTCTGTGTTTGTCAAAGTCTTTGAAATGATGGAGAGCTTGTTGACACATTATTGCGTATTCAAAGTTAATATGAGTGTAAACAGACACAGCTCTTCAACTGCAGCATGTCCTCGCAGTATAAACATTGTTTTCACACAAACAAAAAACTTGACTGCCCTTGATTTTTTTTGACTCCAAAAACTAAGCTTTAAAAAACACAGCTACTGTTTAGAAACTGTGTAGATTTCCTCCATTTCTATTCACTAGTAGAGTGTGTAGTTTCTGTGCCATACTGTACAAATGAGGCCTGTTCACAGCTGACATTTTGGCTATTCATAATAAATAGATAGGCAGTAGCTTTATTATCCAAAATAAGATCTTCAGATTCACAGATACAGATAAATTCCACTGAGAGTTCATATATGACATCACAGCACAATATATTACATATAACAGCATAATTATTAGGGCCCGACCGATATGGGCCAATACCTTTATCGATATTGGGGAGAGAAAAAAATCAGACACCAGTATATTGGCCGATATCTTTATAAGATCTGTGTTCTCTACAGTGTTTTAATTCCGCCTTTTTGTTTCCACTTAGTTTGCTTGGCACCTTCACCAAGGTGATGTAAAAAAAAAGGTACTCTTTGCCAAAATGTAAAACTAAAAAACAAGTGTCTTGAAGCATTAATGTGAAGGAAGATTATAAAGCAGCTTCATTTCAACTATGAATAATTAGAACACTTGTTTTTTTAGAGTTAAAAAGAAAAGAACAAGCATAATGCCTCCGGGATTCGGCTCTGTGTTTAAATCGGAAACAAAGCCGTGATGACACCTCGCCACGACCAGAGCTGGACCAACAATCTGACCGCAGATAGAAAAGGAAAAGAGGAGAATTGAATTTTCAGAGCTCACGAACGTGCAGCCAGAAGTCCGTGATGAAATCCTCTCAGGGATTTTCAAAACAAGGTAAAAAAGCGAGCTCTGAATGTCAAACGCTTATCTGATCCAATCCCTGACGGCCTTCGGTTTGTGTCAGAGAAGAGGAGCGTCTCCCACCTAATTGGAGAAATAATCCCTGATCTGAGTCAGCGTGTTGAGTGCAGCACGGAGCATGTGTCTGGAATTTGACTCGGCTGCTCTTCACGGTTCAGCAGGTTGCTGATATAAACGCAGGATTGATAAGCTCCCATGTGATTGTCCTTCTGGCTGCAAATTAATGACACTCTTAATGATTACTGAGCTTCTAAAAGGCTAATATGCATCAATAACACTGCGTATCAGTTATTTACACCAATATGTGATGGTGACATGTGGCTTTTTCTTTGTTTTAGTCAGCTTTTCTAGCATGAGATTACAAATATAATGGTTTTAATTTGACAATAGTGATCAGCATTATTAATATTATTTAATTAACAGCTGTAGTTAGTTGCATATTAATGTATAAACTATTAGCAATTATGATGCACTGGAAAAGTTTTAAAGGTCCAACATTAATTCATAAAATGACCTTATTATAAGATCACACATTAAGGAAACATGCTGTGTTGAAGTGCTGGCTTCTCTGACAACAATGCAGCAGCCAGTATGTCCTTCTTCTAACTTTAGATTCTGGTCCTGAATGCTCTGGATTTGTTTGGACCAGAGAAGGTAGGCGGTTTTAAGGCAACCCCACACGGCCGTTTGGTACGCCCCACGGTTTGCCAGAGATGAGACCAGTTATCAGGTTAAAACCAACAGGTGTTGCAGTGATGGAAGCGGGCAAGAGAACTGGTTCAGATAGAAGTGATTGTACTTGACCTAAAAAGCCTCTGCATGTTTCTAATAAGCTCCACGAGCAGAAACGTGCTCAAACTAGGATCAATATTGGAGATGCTTTTGAAAAATGGAGAGAGGTTAGAACACAGAAAGGTTTACAGACTGACTCAGAGCTGGCTACACACTGAAGCTTCAGTGTCCACCACATGGCATCCTGAGTGAGGAACGATTTTCAGGAGGAGGGGGCGGGAGACAGCTCTCTACAATGTTTTGAATTTGGACTGCAGTACCCAGTTTAAACACTAGGTGTCAGAGTTACATATTGCTACTTTAAGGATATACAGACAGATATTTATGTAAAACACCTGAGTAACATAAAAGTCTGACATATAAAAACATTCACATTCATAACTTTTCATTGAACTCTTAATTCGTGACGTCTTCTACAGAAAAGTTGAAAGGTCTCATTCACCACTGATATTTGTATTATATTGTATTATACAAAACAGCATTTAGACACAATGGGGCAGAAAAATAGATTCATGATTATTATGTTTTATGTATCAGGAGTTCAGTTTAGTCTTTATTGTTGTTGTTGTTGAAACACATTATAGATTATTGACCAATCCCTTCGTCTCCTCCAGTAAAATAAGAAAGCTTTTCACTTTCTGGCCATTATCCCAATAGTCCCTGTGCTCTGCCCACATCCTGTTTCAACAACACCATATTCAGTGATGAAAGGTTTCTCTAATCTCATTCTGACTTTGAAGCTCACACATTTTTACTGCTAAAAAGATACGTAAACGTTGAGTTTAATCAGTACTCGTTTTTGAATCTCAACACAATTTTCCTAGTGTAAATAAGATCGGTTGTTGCAGGTTGGTTGCTCTTATTGCTAACCTAATGGACAGCTTGTTATATGAGACTTGATTCTTTTAATGCAAACAGTTCCCCTTCATTTTTTTGAACAAGGTCAACTTGTCTACTTTTTACAAATGTTAGGGTTTATGAATTATCATGAATTCCTAAATTTAAAAAAAATTATGTGATTCAAAATGGACGAATCTCATCCATGACCTCTAGAATAATACATTATTTCATGCAACATTAAAGGTATTTCAGTCATCCTTATTTTTTAATTATTAACCATGTTCCTGTCGTCGTCCTGGGTGATTCTGCAGGCGTTATCCTCTTTATCATGTTGTAGCTCTTTGCAGAATTTATTAGCATACTGTTGTTGCAGTTAGTCATGCATGAGACGCTGTTCATTCTTCTACACTCCTGAAAGCTTATGAAGAACTATGCATGTATAAATTGCTGCTTTATATATGATCTTTGAGGTCCACTTTCTATAAAGTGTAACCATCATAACAGTACGATAACTGAATGCTGGAAGATTGAATAACTGAAGACAAAATTACGAGTGGATTTCTTTTCAGCACCAGATTAGAGCCGTCAAGTACAAACCAAAATAGCGGCTTTTTCTGCCCGTTAAGCAGCTTAGCGCTCTGACATCGCTGTTGGAGGATAAAGTTGCTGTTTGTCAAACCAGACTGTGTAGAGGAGATGTTTCCTCCTGATAAGTCTGTAAAAAAACCTAAATCATCACAGAGACTTTAGACCACTCTGTAGGGTTTTTACGGGCAAATCTGACCATGTTGTTTAAGCTTTAAAAAATAAGAATACTTATGTGGTTTCACAAGAGGTTGAAAGCACACTCACTCGCACTATATAACGCCTTTATGTTCAAGCCTTAAAAAGTGATAATCACTCAGGTTTACACATCTGTGTCTGCAGCAGCTGACGACTCTGCAAAAACTAAACACTCAATAAGACCTCACGGTGAGCCGAGGTTTTTCGGTCTTTTTGAATACATGTAATAGAAAAACGACAGTGAGCTTCATCCCAGGTGTTTCAAGAGTGTTTGAGACGCCACTTTGGACTGTTCCTATCAGAGAGAGAATACAATAGACTGATTTTTGTTTCACCATTACAAGGTTAGGCTGTCCTCTAAATAAAATATTCTAATGTTGCTCTTATTTTAAATTCTACCTGTGATACTTGTGATCATTCAAATAATGGAGATTGCATCACTTTTAAACATGAACACAACAGATCTTCAGTCATGAGGATACATGGGTGCCCTTCAGTCTGTTGTTAAAGCAAAAGCTGCACAAGCAGAAGAGAGAAAGAACTTCTTAATTGCACAAATACATGCCGAAAGATTGCCAACGTATTTGTGCAATTTGGAACGCATGCAGGAGTTTGCCTGCAATTTTTGCCAATTAAAGACAAGAAATGATATTGGGAACTTCGGACTTCTAGTTTTGTGTCAAGTTATCGAGACAGGTATCAATATTGTTCGATCAATCAATCAATCAATCAATCAATCATTATTAGTATAGCGCCCATTCATAACAACAGTTATCTCGAGACACTTTATCAAAGAGAATATGGGATAATATGCAGGAAGGATTTCTCCTTTGTATTCCTCGCATTCCGGTTGTCCACATGTCCTTGCTGCTGAGGTGGAGGTCGCAGCAGGCCGTGTGTGAATGAGGACAGCGGTGGTTTTAGGGGACGGCACAGTCCGATGGTGGAGGCTTGGCGTCAGGGACGTCGGGTGGTTGTAGTGCCACATCACCTCGCTGAAGGTTAAGGGAGCTCCATCTCCGTATCAGAGTTTAAAAATCAGGTACTCTGCATATCACTTGTCTCTTTGCAGATTTATAAACGTCTGCAAAGAGGAACACTCTTGGCTCTTGTGCCTGCAGCAGCAGACCACTCTTAAAAAACAAAACATTAAGATGTCATGGCGGGGCAGACTTTGGGCTCTTTGTCGATACATGTCATAAAAAGACCTCTGCTTGTAAAGTGAGTGTCTGCTTTTGAGAGATGATTTACTACAGGTGTTAAAAAACGTGTTTGAGGGGCGGCTCTGGACTTTTTCTATCAGAGTAAGAAGCTGCAGCAGACTGATGGAAACAACTTCTGTTCTAAGGTCGTCAAATTTTTATCACTTTGATACTTTACGACACCATGTAAGTTCAGAAGCTTTTAAAAGATCACAGATTTTGTGTCATATTTTGAAACAAAAGCTGCAATAAGCAAAATGCAAAGAGTACTTTCTACATTGCACAAATACTTTGGCAAAGTTGTCATGCCATTTAGACAGTCTACAGGAGTTTGCCTGCAGTTTTTGGGAAATCAAAAACCAAAAATTACAATTCTACTACAATTCTACAATTCACTTAGCAGACGCTTTTATCCAAAGCGATGTACATCAGAGAGTAAGTACAATTTACCCAATAATGGGGGCCAAGGACTTCTTTTGTTTCTGTGGTATTGAAACATATCATTTGATTTGTACTAGGAACATCTAAGTAATCAAAGTATCATAATCAGATGTTGTGACAACCCTTGTCTGTTCCTCTCTGCATATGACTTGACTCTTTATACTAACATTTAAACACACTTTCAGCACCACTGGAAAATATATTAAATTAGAGTTTCTGGTGACTTTCAGATTAAATTAAAACACCACCAGAAGAATCTTCAAAAATATTTCTGGGATAAATCTCGAGGAATAGAATAGAGTCTGATAAGACCAGACTTCATGATGTCAGCAAAATAAATCAGGTGTCTTTTCATTCATTCAGCCCTGCTTTGACTCTATGAAAGACATATCATACTTAGTCTAGTACATATTAGTCTTTGTTTATTTGTTTGATGTTTAATGTTGTATTTTTGTACATGGAGAGCACATTCAATACCTTTATGTGCAAGCATACCTAAAGCTGATTTTGATTCAGATTTCATGAATTTGGAATTTGTATTAAAGAAATATTTTTTAAAAAGCAAACTGAAGTATGTGAAATAAATCTAATTAGATCTCTAATTGTTTTACATTCTTATAATATTTTCATCTTACGTGCACTCTCGCTTCACAAGTGGTTTAAAAACCTTTGAGCAAGAACTCAAAAAAAACAATTCTTTAAGATGCCGAGATGAACTTCAGAAGAGAAAAAGAGAAGATGATGAAATGCAAAAATGTGTCCACAACATCTGTTTCTGTAGACGTAAACCTCCACCGAGAATGTGAGTCAAATTAAGCAAAAAAAAAAAGTTTTTAAAGTATATAAAAGTAGCAGCATTAGACCAGTGAGGTCGGTAATCCGACCTGTGCTATTTGATGAAGGCTTTGCTGTGAACGACCCTTAGATTTGTATTTACTTTAGAGCGAGGGCACCCGCGGGAGCAGCTGGGTCAGTGATGTCTTGCTCTACACAGCAGCAGCAGGTTTTGGCATCGACGAGAGAAATCAGGGGGATTATGTGCTCCTCCTGCCAACACACTCTTTTGATCAGAGGCCAGGTAAAATCAGGCGATCTGCATTAATCCCAGCATCTCTATCTCCTCTAAGTTCTCGTTTCGCTTCCCTCATAGCAGGTTGTTATCAGGCGGAGGGATAATTAAGCCTTGAGGGACTGCTGGAGGCTTTCCTCTTCCAAGTTGTCAAATGTTAGAGGGAGGCAGATCAAACGACTTTGAAACACGAGAGAAAATAAGAAAAAAAGAGGCTAATCTACCCGAGACAACAGACGTATTGTTGAAGCCGCGTTCCTTTGACTCTTGGCTTGCTCTTTGAGATAAAAGTTCGCTCAAAGTCTTGGCAGAGTTTGAAATCGGGGCCTTCCAAGCTCAAAGGAAGACACGATGGAGTTTGATGCTGAAATACTTCAAAAATGAAGTCTGGAGTTTTCACGCTGAGCTGCTAACTCATTCTCTCATTCAATCAAATGATTTTTAGATTGAGTGATTTATTTAGGAAAAGTAACAAATTTGGCCTCCAATAAAAGGTAAATCACAACTTTCTCAAAATGTTTCTCACTGTACACCATGTCTATCTCACTGTATATATGCTGGGGTTTTAAGCCAACAAAGATCTCACGTCATTTGACTGTCTGCATGTTTTCAAAAAGCCCTATTGAAGTGTGGAACAAAAACAATGCAAGCTATCAACATAAGCACTGGCAACGGTGGATTTTAAAAGAGGATCAAGCAGTACAGGGCCTTGTATCTTCTATGATTATCCTTGTTTTTTTTGTTTTTTTGCATTTTCACTGCCAGGACATAGCACTTACATGAAAAATGTTCCATCTAAAAATATCTTTCCTAATGCAATTTTGCAAGAGAAACATTTGTGATCTGTGCGCTAAAGTTTTGTCTCTTTCTCTGTCTCTTTCTCTGATCCCTGCACAGCTTACAAGAGAGGGAGAGAGGGAGGTTGGTGCACAAGTAACCCAGACTGCTGCAGCTTCTCCGGTCGGTCTGTCCTGTATGTGGGCTTCACAACCGTGCAAACATTTGCTGCGTCTCTTCTGTGACATTATAAACATTGCTGTCAATTTGTGCAGGATTTTCTCTCAGTATAAATTCCCCAGAGAATCATACACAGAATCACCCTCAGTATTCTAATCTGTCAAATGATGGACAGCCTTCAGATTTTTTGTAATTTTGCCAAATGTTACCAAGTGCTTTGCTCATGCTGAATGATTGTTGGGTCTTTGTAAATAATATAACAAAGAGTGTTTGAGAACATTTGATAATGAATAAGATTAGATTTGGATTAGAAAACCGTATTGATCCCAAGAGGGGAAACTCATTTGATACCTGGTCAATTCATACAAACAACATACAGCATAGTCAGTACAATCCCAACACACATCCATTAACATCAGGATCGAGATCCACTCCACTCCAGGCAGGAGGCCGTAGCAGCAGAAGCTCCTCCCGGCTGTATGTGATTAAAGGCAGATCTTTTGCATTGTTTGAGAGACTCTCCAAACTCTTGTTACCCAGAACCCCAGAAGGCAAACTAAGAAGGTCAAGAATTGGCACTACACAAACAAATACTGATTGATTGATTGAATTGATTGATCTTTAGTCAAAAAAATGTAATCCCACCGATGCTTTTGGGTTGAATTCATATTCAAATGAATGCAGAACCAGTGTCTCTCCTGACACAGCTTGAGGAGGTCAACAAACTTGAAGGCAAATAAATAACTTGGTTGGAGCTGGAGAGGTTGGCTCAGGACCGGGGGCGATGGAGAGAAGTTGTGGATGACCTCTGCTCCACGAGGAGAGAAAAGGTTTAACTCTGTAAAGTAAGCCAGGCGGTTTTTCTCTCTGCTTTCCTGCCTCAGGGGAAGTCAGAGGTCAAGATCAGACCCTGCAGCGATCTTGCTAAAGGGTAAATCAGCTCGGCAGAAGAACTGCCGAAACAATTTTTACTCTGAAATCACATGTCACTACCAGCACTGCACCGTAATCTCAACCTCTCAGGATCAATTCCATCTCACTGGTGGAAAAACTTTTCTGTTTGTTGCAGTGAAAACAGCCAGCAATGTCCGTCAGAAATGTGTCGGTATCTTTTCAGAAACACAGTTTGGAGCATGAACACATGCCGCCCTGAGCCAGGAGCAGCTGTTTACATTCATATTTAATGCACTCGTACAGTGGGGTCTCTCTGCAGCAGATCACTGAATCAAACCACGGGAAAATTTTAAATTGTTCAAGCTGCTGTTATGTAGTACAAAAAGATGAGCTACTCTGAATAACTGATGATATGAACTTCATAAAGTAGGTGCATATCGAAGACACACTGAGTTCTCTTTGAGTTTCTTGACACAGAAGTCTCTTTTTAAACTTCCTTCAGAAAAATGTCTTGTGAGATATCTGTTTATCCTTCTGTTCCCTAAAATATATTTTACAAACAGGGACGACTGACTCTTCAATAGACTGTATAACACAGTGACATCAAACATTGGTTTCAGAAGTGAACATGAAGCTAAACTTCATCGATGGTGGTCGCCATATTGGAAAAGCTGATTTCTACTAACCTGTTGTAAATAGAGAAGCAGGCAAAGAGGAGGAGTTTGTGTGGGCTCAATGAATATCTTGGTTACTAAAACACACTCATCTAACTCGTCATCTCGCCTAGCATTTTCCAAATGATGAAAACAACACAGACAAAATCGATAGTTTAAGATGAGTATGAGAGTTTGGCTGAAATGAAGGCCAGCCTCTTGACAAACAGCTACCATGTCCTTATCATGCAGAACTCTTAGTCTTTATATGATCATTATGGATGCATTATTAACAATTCAGCCCTGGTACACATTTAACCAATAAAGAAATTATCTAAAGAAACTTTTAGCTCCTTTCACACAAAACTCCAAGAAATGTTCCAAATAATATCCAGGTGAGCTGCATGTGTGAACGTAAATGGCTTAAAGGCAGAATATGCAATTTTTTGATCCAGCAGATGTCACCCGTTAAGCACCAGCATGAAACCAAAACAACTTGGTTGCATGCTAATGCTAACTATCTTTATTATGCTCGTATCTTCACACTGCATGTAAATTTACCCGAAATGACCGTGATCTAGAAACGCAGTTAAGTAGTGAGTACAGTATGTTATTCTTCTAAACAACTTTTATACGCCTGGGGATGAGCTGGCCGGCAGTCCTGGCAATGTAAACAAAGTGAAGATAGGATTCGGAAAGTTTGGAAAGCATAACAGACAGTGGGACTCGGGTGTTACACTCATTGTAGTTATTTTCAGAGGATATAGTTGATTTCTACTTTTAAAAAATTGCATATAAAGCCTTTAATAATTACACAGATTGTTTAAAGGACTTTTCCTGCCAGCAGTAAAAAGTCAGTAAGAAGTCTGAGTGATATATGAATGCAACAGAAAACATTCAAATTGTCTTTTATTCAGCCTCAGGAAATGTAAAATGTAGTATAGAGGTCTTTAGAAACACTAAGAAGATCACAAAGTCCCTGAGTAAAAAATCTGAATAAATCGTCTGTGTGACACAACAGAAAGTAAACTTTTGGGGTTCTGTGAGAAACTAGGTAATTAGGATTAAGTTTAAATGAGAGATTTTTCAATTTCAGTCAAAGAATATTTGAGCCTGCTTCTTTTCCTTCCCTGTTATTTGACGCATAAATCTCCTTTTCAGCACAAAGGGTGTTTATGGATTTCTGGATTCAATTAAAAAACTGTGAACTATCACATTTGGATGAAACAATGACGCAGACTGTTAAGTGGCATCAGTTAAAATGTGCGATCACGACTTATCTGACAACAATGTGAGAAAACGCTTCACTACCGAATCCTCGCTAAAGAAATGTAAAACAGTCCCAGACACGTACCTGCCTGTTGACGTCGTCAGGCTGGCTATGTTGATTCTTCTGTGCACTCTGAGGACAGGCATGGATCCTTCTTTACAAAACGAGACAACCTGAAAGAACAAGAGAGGGACAAATAATACATAACTGAAAAAATGGTGAAGCTTTTCTCCCTCACACTCTCTAATGAACTGTCTGGACATCAGAGACGTGTTCAGTCAGACTTCAGCGTCACACTCTCACAAACACAGCGTCCTCTGGAAACGTTGCTCTTTTACAAAAACACAACATCCGGGTGTAGACAGAAACAAGTATAGGCTCATTATCACCTTCTCCTAAACAGTGCTGTCTTGTTAATTAAATGCACATTTGTTTATATTTGCATTTGAAGTGTTGAATCCATTTCTTTTTACTTATACTGTATCCTGCAACTATTATATTTACCTTGTTTACACACCGCAAAACTCAATAAGCAAGAGGATTTGTCAAATTAGACGTTGAAAGTATCTTGTTACATTTTTTATAAACCATATTCACCTGGCAAGTCCAGATATCTAGTTCATCCTATTTTAAGATACTGGACGTTTGCGTGTTGCATTGGCAGATCTTTTTTTAATTAATTCAAGCAATTCAGGCCTTTTTTTTTGTTGCTTTTCACCTCTTAAAATAAGATGTTTATATGTACTTGTCAGGTGAATGTGTCCTAAATTAAGTTTAATGAAATTGTTTTTACTAAAAGTTAGACAAATTCATGTAAGATCCACAAAATATTTGTGTTTTTGTAGTGTTTTGAAGGTTTTGTAGTGTTTTGAAACTGAAAGTTTAAACTGTTTTCCTGTGTTTCGATTTATAGTGTGTTCAGCGATGTCTACAATGTGCATTTTCTGTGCAGCTGTGTCGCTCTTTCAGTTCTGTCTGTTTTCACTTTCAGGAGTTTGAGCTCCTACTAGCTACAGTTGAGCTCTCAGCCTGCAGGGAAAGTTATGAGGCACAGACTCCTAGCTTGCGAGCTGCTCTGCCCGACTCTGCTGGTCACTCTTTAACTTCAATATAGAACTCTTTCAATCAAAAGAGAACTCTACAATGTTTATTTACGGAACAATATACCACTGTTTCTGTAAAGTCATGATTATGACCTCATGAGGGAGAAAAGATGTGGAAAAAGTCGCGCAGCCTGACTGGTCTGTGTCGCCGTCTTTCCCAGCACAGCGTGCACTCAGCTTTCAATACACAATGAATGGGGATGGGTTTTTAATCGCATCAGGTCGTAGTTAGTGGCTGCTGCACCAGCGGTAATGACGGCGCGTGTTTCAGTATTTTATACTGGTATATTGGTCGCACCGGAGTATAAGACGCAGCCAACTTTTAAGACGAAAAAATAGGTATTAAAAGTGTGTAATTACGGTAATTTTACATATGTTACAAAATATACCTCACCATGACACTGATATGTGTTTCTAGTCTATCCACAAGCCCCCCAAATATGAGAAAGTCAATCTTCATTTTTCAGAAAATGTGTGCTCAAACAGGCCGTTTGGAGATTTTCCCTTCATGACATCACAAAGGGCAGTAACCCCTCCCCCATGTGGGTGACAATCCCACAGCTAGGTGTTTGTTCTACCCTCTGAGTCTGCCTTCTCACCTTAAACAATAGGACATGGAGCGAGAAAGCCTGAGGCACCCAAGCCCTTCCAGAGAGGGGGCGTGGTCAGACACAGCTCATTTACATTTAAAGCTACAGACACAGAAACAGCCTGTTCTGAGCAGGGCTGAAATAGAGGGGTTTATAGGCATGATCAAATACAGGATCAGAGTGGATTAAGAACAAGAAACTTCACAGACATGTTTTGGGGAGCTCTGAGACTTATTCAAAGGGGTTGAAGAGGAGGAGAATATGTGACCGTTAATATTTATTTTAACATTTTAATCTATCTAGACTTCTTAGTCTATTACCTAGTAATAAAATGTATCTTATTTTTGTCATTATTCTTTCATTATTATCATTATTATTGTAAACATTTAGCATGCATATCCACATTTTTTATCTTGTTCCTCGAAAAATAAAAGGATTCAATTTGAATCTATAAAATCCCCAAAATATGTAACTTTGAAAACAAAATGTAGCTAATTTCTACTCTATATTAAATATTTCACATTTGAATAAGTTTATTTTTTGTTGTGCTCTTTACAGTTTGTGTATCTTAGTTTTATTTCATGTAATTAAATGTGTTTATTTCTTTGCCTGGACAGCTACCAAAATAATTTCACAAGGAAAAAATCTGCACCAGTACATTTAGTACAACAGAATAATCAAAAACATTCAGGATGATGTCATATTCACATAAACTGCCTAAACATAAATGACAGCTATAAGACTTCATTATGCAGAAAGCCACATCTAAACTAAATCACAGAGTTTACTGTCTGTCTGAATCCAACTTTTGTGTGAAAAAGTTCCAAAAATAAATGTGAAATGACAAGTCGCTCAGGATGTGTCAGCAGCAGGCGACCTGTGGAAAGAAAACCCAGACACAGCATCTGTTTGTGGCACCGGAGCCGAGCTTGGATTTCAGTCTGGGTTTGATGTACCCAACATGTTATGCTGTGTGAGAGAGAGAGAGAGCGAGAGAGAGAGAGAGAGAGAGAGAGAGAGAGAGAGAGAGAGAGAGAGAGAGAGAGAGAGAGAGAGGGAGTCTGCAGTTTTGATTAAAAAACACATTTGGCTTTGAGCAGATGGCTATGTAGACTTTGCTTGCTTGTTTAAAAGTAGGCAGTCCACCCACCATCCATATTTTTCACACTTCATTTTGACGTAGGGCAAACTGAAAAAAGGGAACGGATTACAGAAGTCCAAAAGAAAAAGTAAACACACTCTCCTTTGTTCCAATGTGGCTGGACAATGTGGCGCCAAATTTTTATATAGAAATTGACCCTTTTAGTGTGTTTAGTTAATGGTGAAGAAAAAAAAGAAAGGTCAGCACACGTTTCAGCTTCCAATTTAAGGCCAGAGGAAGATCTTTGGGATCGAAATGTTGCCCTGTTTAAAATAAGATTGCATTGAGTTGAACAGTGTGCAGACCCCTCTCTTTTACCTCCAGTTCGTACATTGTTTGTCCTGCACCTGTATGCATTTTGCCTGGATGTGCACACGCTGGTTTCCTCTTGTTAATGGTGAAGAACATTAAATGGGAGGTACATAAAAGAGTTGCCAGATGGAAGGTGAAAGTGACTCAGAACTGAATGTTGAAAGTCAAGGAACATTATTTTTTTGCAGGCTAAAACCAATTTAATCAGCACTCCGTTTTGCAATCCTGACTTCTTTTCTTCATTTTTTTTAAATGATAAATTTTCTTGTGCTACAGACACATTTTGCTGTCTGAGAATAGGTCAGTGGTCAAACAAAGAGCACATGATTCTACCCAACAGTAATCCAAGATAACTTGTAGTTGATGTAAATGCTGGTTGTGAAAAGTAGTGCTCAGGTTAAGGTCACGAAAACAAATTGATTTGAGAGAAATTTTGTAGATTTTTGAGCCTATCTCTGTCTTTCTGAGTTTGATATATCATGTCAAAAGATTCCTACAGTTCTCTGTGTCACAGCTGGATCTAGGCTTAGATGAAAGATCAGTCTTTTCATGTAGTCAGTGTCCACAAGAACAATAAGCTATTTCAAATCATGTATATTTTTATTCTCTGCCCTTTATTTTTATTTTATTTTTTTTACAAACTAGCTATGCAATAACAAAAAAGGGAAACAAGGAATCCTCAAATGTAATGCAGTGGATGAAATAGATGGATATGCTACACAGGGATTCGGCTGACTTGGACATTAAACCGTATTTATTTGAGCCAGAGTGTTCAGGCAAAGAGTTGTTAGGCTGACACTGCAGCTACTCATCCTTTATGCATCCTGGGACATGTAGGCGCTACTGGCACAGCGAGCCGGAGAGCTCAGCTTTACTCAATATTGTCAATATAGCACGACCTGAGGAACGTAGTGCTCTATATGTACCATCACCACTGACAGGATATCAACATTAAAGCTCCTGTGAGAGGTTGTTTACCTGATTATATAGATACTGATGTGTCTCTATGACTGACAAAAGCAAACGAGACCATCTGAAACAACATTAATCATTTCTATACAGCTAGTTTTAATGCTTGTAACCATTGTCGCTGGGTAAGTGTCAGAGTACATGAGTTACAGCAGCAGTCACTGGCTAAATTTCCCACTGCAAAGGTTGTCAGTGAGTGCTACCTACCACATTTAACAGCAGGATGAGGTTTATCATCTTAACACACATGTAATGGAAAAAATCAGCAAAAAGATTCACAAGGGCTGCAAAAATCGAGACAAACTTTAAGTTCCTCACAGGAGTTTTAAAGTGAATTCTCCTTCAAAGTTTGGTTCAGAAAATGTGTGCTGTCTTAAAATATTGAGAAAGTGTACACGTCCTGTCTTGTAGTTTGAGTCAGTGTTTTGAATTTATCATAATTGAGGTGTCATATTACATTGACTTAAAATCTTGTTTTGCTGCCCTCTAGTGGTTGAACTTCTCTCCATGCTGCAGTGATATAGAAGCATACTCCACAGGGTGTGTGACGGGGACAACGACCACACTTCTGACCAAGGTTAGCTAAGACCAGCAACAAAAATCCCAGTCATACACATTCACGCACCGCTGACAAAGCAGCAGGGGCAACTTGGGGTTGAGTGCCTTCCCCAAGGACACATCGACATTTAACCACAGGAGCATGGGGATCGAACCAGATGAGAGAAGACTGACTGTACCACTGAGCCACAGCCGTGCCTGTGAATGGAAATTTTCTATAGATATCTGAGTTTATCTATTACAATCTCTGCCAAACATGCTTTAAGTGCCTCAATGTCAACATACAAACGTTAACCCTGGTGGTCAAGTTTTGAACTGCAGTACCCAAGATTTTTTTCTCATCTCTATTTCTGTTAATACTGAAAAAATAAATACAGTCATGTCCATCATCCTACGATCGGACATTGAAGGAGAATAAATGGTAATGCCATGTCTGTGAACGTTTTAGAAACAGGTTGATGTAGTGACTAATGTGTTGCATAATTTATAACATTATCCTACAATATTGTTTAAAACGTATTTCAGATTATATTATATTCCAGTTAAAGCGTATCTGTCCTACAAATTAATTTATTATGGGGTTAGGTATGAACTTTTTTCACAACCTTTACTGATTTTCAGACTTGTATTTCGGGTATTTTCAGGCACCAAGAAAATGAAATGAAATACCAGAGGAGTCTTATAAAATAATCCGTTTATCTCGCTGCTTAGAAGTCCATGAAATCATTTTTATTTCGGGGAACATGAGCGCAGAGTTTTTCTTTGAATGAAAGAATATTTCCAACACAAGAAACAAGACAATTTTACTGTATTTAATGACGACTGGTCATGTTGAATAACCCTTCTCCATTCTCTTTAAGATTAAAAATGGGGGACATTTGAATCTGGAGTTACAGATCTGTGCTCTCCTCATGGAAAATATATTTTAAGGATGCAAAGATGTTAAAACCACACAGGGACATTTCTACAAGGAACAAAAAAAATCTTTAAAAGCTTGGAAGACCAGACTACTTTTGATTTTGTAGATTTAACATCCACATGAGAAATTGTGTCCTTCATTTTTAGTAAGTAATAAACCTTTTTACAACTATTGTCAAAAGTTTTGTTGTCTCTGGAGAAAACCCTGGCAGGATGAAACCAGGACTTCACATTGAAAATCACATTAGCTCTTAAGATGTGTCCGTGCTCGCTCTGAAATCTTTATTTTCTTCGATGGCTTTTTGATGTTAACAAAACGACAGTGATTTGTAAGTCCACCTGCCTCGGCACAAGTTGTTAAATTTGTTTACTGGCTGTACTGCTTCACCCTGACATTGTTTTTCCCTGTTTATCGATTCTCAAGAGTGAACTATTTCTGCCAGCTGCGGTGCTGAAACTTTAATATGATGCCTTGAATTTAAAGGAAGGCGGTTAAGGTTCTGAAAAGTGCAGCACAGGAGGAAAAAAACATCAGTATGCTGAATCTAAAAACCATGTCAGGGGGTCCATCCTCTTCACACTCAGGGAGCATGAGTGAGGTCAAACCAGGTAAAAGCTGTGCTCCTTCATTGATCCCGCGTATTAAATCTGTACCTGTCCTCACTACAGAGGAGCTGCAGGTAAAGAGATGCAGACTCAATCAATGAGAGGGTTTTTAAGCTGCGAGATAACATGGATGTGCAGAAAGTGGATGACGATCAATATGAAGTGAGATGGAAATAATGATTTCTACGTTCAATCAAGGCCATTTATGGAGTATTTTTTTTGGCTAAGATGAAAAAAACATCCTCTGCAGTTGTCCTTTACGGAGGAGAGAGTGACAGTAAAAGCCAGCCGGCAATGAATGCAATTTCTAATTTTAAAAGCTCCATTAATTCTCATCCAGCACCTCTGCCCGTATAACTTCTGAAGGGGGTCACAAGGAGAGCTAGCATTAATAACAGCTGCCATATTACATCTGGATGTGGCTTGGAGACAGCGTCCCGTCTCACAGTGTCCTCTTGAAAATAACATATGATGCCATTAGGTGCTATTACAGGACAAACCCCACACAAACACACACAGGCTGACGGGGAGCAACTGTAAATCACTTTAATCCAGCCCGGAGACGAAGGCAGGTTATTCCCACTTTGCTGAGGGGACGAGGGGGGGATTTGTGACACAGACTGAGCTGCAGTTTACCAGCTTGAGTCATGATGAAAGCAGTGATTGAGCTCAGCAGTCACAAATCCCTGATCACCTGCCGCTTCTACACCCCAAAAGGAAAATAACAGACCACACACCTCAATTTCAGGAAAAGCACAAAAAAGATCCAGCTCTGAAGAAAACCCATGCACATTAAAATATACAAAAATAGAGCGTATAATCTGACAAGCAGCCGAGATTATCTATTATCTTCCTCTTTACTCGATACAGATTGGGATCATCGTCACTGATGCTCTTACCCTCCTGGTCCCTGAAGCAGAGATTTGACTCATCTCCCTCTCATCCTGTTCCAGCCCCGAGTCCCACTGAGTCCCGCCTGTCAATACGGAGCCGCTAAATGCTGCTCAGACTGTCAGAGAGAGAAGATGCTGCACGCCTTCCACGCTTTACACAGTCGCACATTTATATGTACAGCCTGCATGAGCACAAACTCTCCCTCCCACTGATGGGCAAAAAATGTGTATCCAATTAGGAAGAAAGAGGAGTAGAATTTACCCCAAAGTCTGCAGAAGTTGTTTGTTCCTTTTTTGAAAGGGGTTAAAGCAGATATATTTAAACTGTGAGAAAGGTGCAGAGCGAGCTTACCTGCACACAGGGCAGATGCACAAACAGATCTGTGGCTTCCTGCAGCCGCTACACTCACCTAAATCACTTCCATGACTCACGCAGAGGGAAGATAACCGGCTCTCAGGAAAAGTGGAGTAAACACTCGCTGCAAAGGCAGGCACGGCGCTCGCTCGCTCTCACTGCAGCGCTGCTATCATCATCCCCCTCTCTCCTCCTCTGTCTCTTTCTCTGCTTTGATCCCTCTCTCTCTCTCTCTCTCTCTATCTCTCTCGTTCTCTCTGTACAGTGGTGCCCCCTGCTCTCTCCAACTCTGCCACCCCCTCACTCTCCACCACAAGGTGTCACAAACAGAGAGTGTCTGCACCCACTGTCTCTTATTGGCTCACACTTCTCTCTCTCTCTCTCTCTCTCTCTCTCTTCTCTCCCCCTCACCTCACTCCCCAAACCCCTCTCTCTCTCTCGTTCTGTGACTCTTCCTCTCTTTGGATTGTCTGCCTTAAAGAGGCAAAGCATCACACCACAGCTGCAAAACTCAGAGTAGGTAGGTAGATAGATAGAGATGGGTATATAGGTATAGAGAGAATGACAGAATATTTTCTCTTATTGCACTTCATAGCGTGTTTTCTTTTCACACACTTTATTTTCCAGTGAAACCTTTTTTGCATAAATTAAATGAAACTAGATAGATAGATAGATGCAGAGATAAAGAGAGAGTTGTAGATAGAGTTTCATATAAAGAAATGTGCCATGATGCATCGTCGAGTACCTTGCCTACCTTACGATCACCCCCCTTGTAACTAGAAATTTCTAATACTCGAAAAAGTTGCAACAGCGCTGCGCTCAATGACGTTGATACACCCTAGACAGATTCATGGTCCTGAACATTCAGTTACTTTTATTGACTTCTCGTCGCTATAGGAGCTTTGAAAACTGTCTTTTGTGAAGCATTCAAGGGCAAACCCATGTCAATATTAAGTGGACTCCAGAAATGCAGTCCATCCATGGTGCAGTGTTAGAAAGATCAATGAGGAGAAAATTGCCACATATAAAAATAACCCTTTTTTTTTTTTTTGTGTGTGTGATTGTGGCTTTCTGTTAAGTGTTTAAGTGAAGAAGTGGCTACAATGATTTTTTACACCGGCCTTTCAGAGGAAGAAAAAATAAACATTTGTTGTGCTTTGTGTTGCTTATGGAAAATGTTAACTGAATCAATAAATTCCTCAGTGGCGGAAATATTGACGGAGAAAGCTGAGATCTTCCACTTGCACATACGGAGGCAGCGCCTTTATGTACCAGGATGCTTTGCACATGAGAAGCTGAAGTATTGACTTTGCTGTGTTACATTTCTTCGGCTGTAAATTTCAGCTCGGATACATACAGTCATCCAAATTTATTCTCCTCTGGAAACCCACCGCAACAATACTTTGCAAGCTAATTTCACTGCTCATAGAAATGAGCCTACCAAGTTACAAATAAAGGTAGAGACCAAAGATCTACGTCGAAAAGCATGCATTTGTTTTGTTTCACCCCTATATCAAAAGATGGCGCAGGTCCTGCAAAAACACCGATTTTGTGGTTGCAGCAAGCTCTTCCCAAGAGATACAGAAATTATCTTGTATACTTTTATCTAACTGTTTAACCTCAGCGTTTTAAAGAGATTTTAAAGTAGCTCATCTTGAGCGGATCTCTCTAGACTTGGGCCTGGGCCTCATATCTCAAGAAAAATATTGATTCAGCAATTTGAAATCTCCCTGGACAGATTCTGCACAAGTATACATTTCTGTTGGTAGAGGGTTTCCAATGTGAGAAGAGTTTTTGGTTTCTGTTTGTAGGCAGAGTAGTATTATTCCTTGGCTTTACAAGAGAAACAGTCCGGGTACAGAAGGCAGAACTTATTGGTCTCGAAACCCTTCATTTATCAATCTCCTTTTAAGATTCCTATTTTCTCTATCAATTTTAACGATGACAAGTGGCCTGGAAATCCTTATAGTCCAGCTGAATAACCGTTGGCTACACCTGGAAATACACCATGGTCATAAAATAGCAGAAGGATTCCAACAACATTGTGAGACTTTTGATGAAATTAAAGAACATACCAACAAAATGTGTCAAAAAACTCTACAAAGCGCTTTTTAAACATGTTTGTTTTGTTAGTTTTCTTTGTTCTGTCACATATTTTGTACTGTCTATAGTCCAAACTGCACAACTTTTCATTAAATAAAACTGAACTGTTGACTGTCCAAAATTTGGGTTTCAAATTTAGTGCACTGCTTTATAGGATTCGAAATCTAGAGCAGTGAGAACCACTGCTCTAGAGGATTTTAATGTCATGTTCACGTGTGTGGACTCCAGGGAGGGAGAGTAGTTGCTACCTTGTAAGTGACTAATGACAATCTAAAAACAATATTAAACCTGAAAGACACAACCTGCCAAAACTAGTGTCAGCATACATGCATGTGCATTTGTTCATATTTTGTCTTTAATGTAAGATGACTGCTGATTTTTTTTAAATGTATTTATAGAAGACATTTATTTTAAGAATAGCAGATGATTTCTGATGAAAGATGCAGAAATCAAAATAAAATGCAATATAAGTTTAGAAAGCAGGACACCAGTCCGCCCTCCATAAGAGGATCTATGAATTTTGAGTGGATGTAGCCTTTAATGATCATTTCAAACTGGGTCTGCATGGAAATAGGGCCAGGAGTCAAGTTGCCAATTTGCAATTATAATAATCCTCCAAGCCCCTTAAAATGTAGATTACAAATATTCTCCATGCTGCTACGTCCTCATGTGATATTCGCCCTAATTCAGCATGAAAACAGATTAATGGTTGGAGGCTTGAAGTGCTTTTGGTGTTGTCGTGTTTGGGCTTCTGAAAATGTGCTGCATCTGTTTAAAATGTAAGCGTCCGAAATCATTAAGATCACAACATGTAAGACCACGGATCAACTCCGATCCCCTGCTGTTACGATGCTCCTGTAAGCATTAGCCTAATTCAAGTGTCGACACTTTAAAATGAAGAAATTAAAGAGGGATGAAGGAACATCTGTCCCGCTCTTAACGGGAAGCAGAGTGTCTGTCGTGATCAGGAGTCATCTTGTTGTCCTTCTCTTTACTTTGTATTTGTTGGTTTCATGTGACTGAATGCTGGTCTGTTCTATTAGTCTCAAGAAAATACAAAAATACTCGGCTGAGACTTAAGGCCCAAGTTTCCGTGCAGAGATTGAGAGTTAAGGCTAAATCTGTACCATAACTTGATCTTTACTTCTTTGTTTTTAGATACATTTTTCACCTGTGTGAAAACTCAGACATGAGGAAGAGGATCAGCGCCGGACATGAGAAAATACTGTATATAATAATAGGAGGTAGATTTTTTTTTCATTATGCATTTTGGGAATAAAGTTGAAATGTTAAAAATGAATTTGAAATATAAATTTGTGAGTTTTTGACTTTTTCTGGAAATAGTACTTCAACTTTATTCTCGTCTTTTAGACTATTTTCTCTACATTTCCGACTTTATTGCAAGATTTCAACTTTTTTCCACAAAATTTCTGTCTTTTTGGGAACATTTTTCCGACTTTATTCACAATGTTTCCAACTTTATTAGCGACATTTCAACTATTTCCTCGACATCTCGACATGTCGGCTTTGTTCGCGTTTTCAAATCGCAACTTTTTTTCTCAAAGTGCATAATGAAAAAAATCTTCCTCATTATTTATTTCTCATGCCTTGTTCTAATCCTCTTCAGTGCAGACATGTATAACTTTCTGTTCAGTGAAAGTGGGTTTTAATGCATTTTTAATGACTGTAAAAAAAAGTTATCAGACGTTAGTAAGTGTCAAAGGAAGCTGGAGCTCCAAAGAGCAAATATACAGTTGTACTTTTTACTTCTAGCAGCTGACATAAACTTTGACAGAGCTGAATATGATGTGCTTTTTTCTCCTACAAGTTCAGTTAGTTTTAGATATAAAAGGGCTTCTTTGGGGAACTGAAGAAAAGTGAATTCCATATTGCATAATTTAACAATCACCTTTATTGCATGCCTGCATTTACACACAACTGCACACAGCACTTAATATTACTATTTCAAACCACTTTAATATTTACCATTAAGAGCTTGGTGGCGTCCCTTAATGTAGCTCTATTGTATCTGTTTCAATGGTGTGCATGTTTTTTTAAAGCATGTCTCATGTTTTTGTGCCATCGAGTGTAAATATGCTATCTTGTGTTTTAGAAAGGATATACTTAAAAATGTCTTCCATTTGCACACAAGAAGTGGACAAAAAAGCAATCTCTCTCTTTCTATTGCCAACCTTTTAAGGCACCAGTTGCCTCGATTAATGACCAGTAATAAACACAGAGCTCTTACAATGCGCCTGATATCGACAGATTCACGACCATTCGAGAACCTTCAGTCACTTTTATTCCCTTTCTGTATACGGGATGAAGTGTTACAAAATCAAAACTAAAAGTGGATGCCATGAAGAGCACAGCGTGAATGTAGCTTTATAGCATGTGTCAACTCAAATATTTTTCTTGAAGATGCCAACAGGGAGAGTTCGTTCAGGAAGAACCCACTTACAACTATCACACTATTACAATAATCGCAATAGTGCGTCACTTTGACAAGAAATAATGGTGATAAATGCTCGCTAAGATTATTTATCTAAAAATAATATCAGCTGCTATGTCTGCCTGCAGAGAAATAATCATCACTGAAGAAAACTGTAGTATTGGATTTTTGCAGCATGGTTAAGAAATTCGCAATTTGCAGTAAATTAAAGATAAAATGTGCAAAAATAATTTTATGGCCCTTAAACGCATCATAGAAGTGAAATTTTGACTGAGATCTCATTTAGTCAGAACCGTAAAAATGAACATAGTCATCGTCTTAAATGGCACTTTTAACCATCTTCTTTAAATATTTAAGTGCTCATCCTCCTAAAGCGCCAAACTCCAAAAATAATTAGTCTTTTATATTATCCTTTTATTTTCATTGTCCTTCGCCTGCAGCCAGATAGTCTGCTTTCACAAAGGATGTATTCTGCTTTCCTTATAGCCGACTTTTTGTTATATGAATCATACACCTTCTTTTTTTTTTAAAGGTTTATTTTTGGGCTCCTTTTGCCTTTATTTTAAAGACAGGACAGTGGGTAGAGTCAGAAACCGGGGAGGGAGAAAGAGGGGAATGATGTGCGGGAAAGGAGCCACTGGTCGGATTCGAACACTGGCTGCCCACTCAAGGAACTACAGCCTCTGTACATGGGGCAGGGGGGCAGGGGTACAGGACAAATTTGGTCAAATCTATAAAACAAAGCTATCATGTACCTGTCAACACTGATCTTAGCCAGCTTCTTCACACAATAAATATAATATGAAGCTCAGCTTATTGTCAATTTTAGTGCAAAAATATGTACGACTCAACAAGTTCTACATCTGGCAGGCGTTGCAGGTGTGCAAAAACACACCTCCAGGTTCAGAAACAGTTTCATTTGCACACTGAACATATAAAACACTGAGAGACTCATTATGACTTATTCATGCTGCTATCCACCTGCACTGTACAAGACCATTATGTACATTACTGGTAACTTCCTCCTTATATCCTTTTATATTTCAGAATTTTGATTTAATTTAGTGTCCTTTGATTTTATGTCGTTTTTGCACAGAATTGAGTTTCAATCCTTATTTAGTTGTGTGCTGAGTTAATTATAATAAAAGCATTCTGATAACTGATCTGAGTATTGACAGAGAAGCGATGATGATGTGTGGGGTCAGTACATACTGTAGATCTGGTCTTTGTTAATTAAATTCCAAAAAGGCTTCTCCACACATTGAGAAATAAATCTATAACAGGGGAATGGGACATTTCATCCACCCTCATCTATCTTTAATGCTGCTGTGTATGGATAATGTATGTAAAATTAACAGTACTGCGGATGAATGCTCTGTTGTATCATTGCTACACATACTAAATACTGGATGTTATCATTAAACTGCTTCAATGTTTTGCTCCCTGTTAATTAAGATGTGTCCTATTGTGCTAATTTTGCAACTATGCTCCTTATTTAAAGGTATCTGTAAGATATATACGGAACTAAATGATAAAATGACCTTACTATATAATCAGACAATCAGACGTCTAAATGAAACATCTGTGCTGTGCTTTCGTCAAAATATAACATGAATCAAGCACCAGAGGAGGTTTGTGACCCTGTATAAACCAGCTCTCTCAGAACGCTCCGTTTTGGTGTGTGTGTCTCTTTAAATCCAATAAGCCCCCCTGAGTTTTCCTGGTAGACATCACTCCTTCACTAGAGAGAATAAAAATGGTGGACCTGTACAAAAGTTTTGCTCTAGGCTGGGGGTGGAGTCCATGGGTGAAGATACCAGGGGAGGGTATTTCTTTTACCAGAATCCCACTGTGATGTCACAAGGAGAGCAAATTTGAAACGTAGCATTCTTCTCTGTGTTGTAAAACTTATGCAGACCACAAACAAAGGACTGGATGGGTTTATTTCACATTTTGTGGGTTGGTAGACACTCAGGTTACCCAAATATATGTTCAAAGACACTGTGATGTGGACTTTTCCACTTATGTCCCCTTTAAGGATGTTGCAGTGCTGGTTTCTCTGTCAACAACACATAGGCCAGTATGTCCTCCAGCTAAGTTTAGATTCTGGTCCTGAATGTTTTTTGTTTGTTTTTGACCTGAGAAAGCAGGCTTTTATCAAATGACAAGATACTTAAAGTACAGACACCTGTTTTCATGTAATAATGAGAGCTTTCTGATTATCTCAAGATCTAGAATTCTTTATCTTATATCAACATAGAAATAGGCTTAAATGAACTCATTAGTGATTGCAGCAAGGCATGTTGTGGTCAGACTTATCACAATGAGCCGAAACTGTTCACAAGAGAACGAATGTTATCCCCAGATGCTGAGACAAATGCATCCGTTATAACGGGAAAATCAGTGCTGGTATCCTGAAATAACAGAATAAACGAGTCAAGATCTCAGCAAAACGACTTAAACTAACTTATCACAGGGAACCAGCATCGTTTTCTCCAGATAACGAGATCACATGTAAGGGGTATCTTTACTATAATGTAGGCAGTGATGTATAACGAAGCTTGTTTTAACGGGAACAATACAACCAGAGTTAACGTGATGATTATTTCAACTGCCTAAAGCGACTGTCAACTGTCCACTCAAACAGAAAACAGGCCTCAGCGCCCAGCAGACGCCGTGCCTCGATATTCTCAACACGCCTGATTACAACCATTATTTGCTGCGTTTTGTCTGGGGAACTCGTCTGTTGATTCAAATTTGAACAATCTTCTCTCAGGAGTGACTTCATTAAGGGCAAAAGTTCCCCGTCAGCGGCAAACAACCCCGAACCATTAGCCGCCATGATGAAGAGTGACAGTCAGCTGACTGCTGCTACAACAAAGGAACGCAATTATACCATGCAGGGGCCGGGGTGTGTACTTTAGATATTCATGTGTGCTTTGGAGACAAGCTAAGCTAATTCATGAATAGATGAATAAATCAATTAAAAATTGATGAGGCGATGCAAAGTCCTGCTCAAAGACATCCACGGGTGACTGGTCTTTTGGCGTTTTGCTGCATGACCTTCTTCCCTCTCAAATATGAATATGGATTCCCCGTCTGAGAAATCAACGCCGAATGTGTCAGAACAAGTCTTAATTAACTGTTTAAAAGTTCAAGTTTGCTGTGAGAGAGGTCGACAGATGACACTTAAGATCAACACGAGCGCCGGAGCAGACGAGCAGAGAAAGAGAATGGATTTTCAACTTTGTCT